>NC_135544.1:3226345-3458845 GCF_045843805.1 Urocitellus parryii
TTAGAAGCAATCACAGAAATTAAAAGGAAAACACTATAGCTTAGAAAAAAGGCAAAGAGAAGAAGGAATTATATATTAACTATCTTTGGACCACTCCTATACTCATCTTAGTTTCTTTAGCATTTGCATAGTTAGCACTATAGAGGAGCATTATAGCCATTTTTTGCAATCTAGATATAGGCTCGAGGAACTTAGATATTTAAAGGTAAGTAGAAAAGGAAAGTATATCAAGGATAAAGAGAGAAGGTGCAAGAAATTTAGGATGAAATCAGGAGAGCATTTGAAATTAAGAAAGAATGAATTGTCAGTAACCAAATGAAACAGATTGGTCAAATAAGTAGCTTTTTCCATCTTAGCTGTTCTGTACTGATTACCATGTATTTTCATAGTACCCTGCATTTACCTCCTTCAAATACTTATCATGTAGTATCTTAGTCTTTTAAAACATTTTTTTTAGTCTTTTTAAAAATTAAATATTTTTGATTAACATTGTATTAATCGTACATGTTTGTATTAGCTTTTCATAACTGTGACCAAAATATCCAACAAGAACAACTTAGAAGAGGAAAAGTTTTTTTGGAACCACAGTTTCAGAGGTGTCAGTCCACAGTTGGCCAATACATTGCTGTGGGCTGGAGGTGAGCCAGAACATCATGGCAGAAGGGTGTGACAGAAGAAGGCTGCTTAGCTCATGGCATCCAGAAAGCAGAAAGAGGAAGGAACCAGGGACAGAGATCATCCAAGGCCACGCCCCCAGCTACCTACATCCTCCAGGCACACCCCACATGGCTACAGTTACTATTCAAATTACAGTAGTCCATTCAAATTATGAATCCATCAAATACATTAATTCACTGATGAGATTACTACTCTGAGAATTCAATCTTTTCACCTTGAACATGGGTTATTTGGGGGACATTCCTAGGTCTAAACCATAACAATATTAATGATGTTCCTGAATGCCCATGTTTATTGAAGCACTATTCATAATGGCAAAGAGAGGAAATCAACCTGAGTATCTATTAATGGATAAATGGATAAAGAAAATGTGGTGTATACACATAGTGGAATATTATTCAACCACAAAAAGAATAAAACATATATTTCTTATATTTTTATTCTGTTATATAAATAATTTCATTTCCTTAGCCTAGTATCCAACTTTCTTTTTGTTACACATAAACTCTTTTAATAAGTTTGGAAAATTTTCTTCTACTTTATTGATTTCCTGTTCATGTTTTTCCATTTATATTTTGATTTTTTAATAAATCAACTTCACTGGGATGTGTTATACAATTAAAATGCACATGGCAATATGGATGAAACTCGAGGTCATATGTTAAATGAAATAAACGGGATGCAGAAAGACACAAACTGCATGATCTCACTGGCATGTAGAATCTAAAAAAGGATGATGATGACCAGAGGCTGGGGAGAGAAAGTCAAGAAGGGGAAAGGTCAATCAGTGGGTATTAAGTTATAGTTAGAAGAAATGGGTTTTGGTGTTTTGCTGCACATAAAGGTGATTATTTTTCCTTCTTTCTTGTCTTTTTTTTAAAAAACTAAGTTTTTACTGGTGCATTTTAATTATACATAATAGTGGATTTCATTATGTCATATCTGTACATGAATATAATATAATTCAATCAATCTCATTCCCTAATACCTTCCTTTACCCTCTCCTCCCTCTTCCTGATTCACTTGCTCTACTCTACTGATCTGCCTTCTCTTACTATTATTATCATTGTTATTTTAATTAGTGGTATGTTTATACATGAACATGGCATAATTGGGTATATTTCCTTCTCTGGTACTTCCTCATATCATCCCCTCTGCCTTCCCTTCAGTTTAAGAGAGGTCCCTCTAAACTATTTTTTATTAGTGCATTATAGTTATACACAATAGTGAAGCTCAGTTTGATATAATCATACATGCATGGAATATAATTCTTTTCAGTCCCCAGTACTTTCTTTTTCCCTCCCCTTCTTCCTTTCCTTGTTCCAGGTCCTTTACTGATTTTTTTCCTCTATTTATTTATTGCTTTTTAAAAATTGCTGCTTTTTAGATATGCATAAAGGTGAAATTCACTTTGAGATACACACACACACACACACACACACACACACATACACAGAATAATTTGAACAACTTTATACTGCAGTTCCTCCCTTTACCCATCCTTTCTCCTTCTCCCTCAATCTCCTTCTTCTATTCCATTATCTCCCCTTTTATTTTTGTGGGATGTGTCCCCATTTCCCTTATTTTGTTATAGCTTTGGCATAAGAGAGAAAACATTTGACCCTCAACTTTCTAAGTTTGGATTATTTCACTTAGCATAATATTTTTCAGTTTCACCAATTTACCAGCAAATTACATAATTTCATTTTTTATGGCTCAGTAAAACTCCATTGTGTATGTTTATCACATTTTCTTTATCCATTAATCAGTTGACAGGCATCTAGACTGTCTCCCGAACCTGGCTATTGTAAATTGTGCTGCTATAAATATTGGTATGAATGTACAACTCTATGATGCTGATTTTAGATCTTTTGGATAAATATCAAAAAGTGGGATAGCTGAGTCACATGAGGTTCAATTCCTAGTCTTTTGAGGAATCTCTATACTGCTTTACATAGCAGTTGTAATAATTTATAGTCTCACCAATAACATATTTCCCCCCATATCCTTACCAGCAATTGTTATTTCTATTCTTATTGATTTTTATTCCAACTGGAGTGAGATGAAATCTCAGTGTAATTTTGATTTGTATTTTTCTGATTCCTAAGGATGTTGAACATTTTTTCATATATTTGTTGGCTATTTATATTTCTTCTTTTGATAAATGTCTGTTCAGCTCATTTGCCCATTTATTGATTAGGTTACTACTTTTTTTGTGTGTTAAGTTTCTTGAGTTCTTTATATATTCTGGATATTAATCCCCTGTTGGAGGAGGAGCTGGAAAATATTTTCTTTCATTCTGTTTTTTCCTTCTTCACACTCTTGTTTCCTTTGTTGTGCAGAAGCTTTTTAATTTGATGCTACTTCACTTGTTGATTATTGGTTTTATTTCTTGAGCTTTAGGAATCTTATTAAGGAAGTTGGTGCCTACATAAATGTGTTGGAGTGTTGGCCCTCTGTTTTCTTTTAGCAGTTGCAGTGTTTCTGGTCTAATTCCCAGGTCTTTGATCCACTTTGAGCTGATTTTTGTGCAGTATGAGAGACAGGGGTCTGATTTCATTCTTCTCCCTGTGGATGTACAGTTTTCCTAGCACCATTTGTTAATAAGGCCTTCTTTTCTTCAATGTATGTTTTTGGCACTTTTGTCAAGGATAAGATGAATGTATTTATGTGGATTTGTCTCTGCAATTTTATGCCACTGGTATTCATGTGTGTTTTTATGCCAATATCATGCTGTTTTGTTATTATAGTTCTGTGTATAATTTGAGATCAGGTATTATGATGCCTCCAGCATCATGCTTATTGCTGAGTATTGCTTTGGCTATTTTGGGTCTTTTATTTTCACATGTGAAATTTTGGGCTTTTTTTTCTAGTTCTATGGAGAATGTCATTGGTGTTTTGATGGGGATTGCATTGAATCTGTAGGTTGCTTTTGATAATATGACCATTTTGACAATATTAGTTTTGCTTATCTAAGAGCATAGGAGGTCTTTACATCTTCTAAAGTTTTCAGTTTCTTTCTTCATTGTGTTATATTTTTTATTCTAGAGGTCTTTCATCTCTTTACTCCAAATATTTTAGTCTCAAATATTTATTTGAGATTATTTGAATGGGATAGTTTTCTGATTTCTTTGTCAGCACATTCATTATGGGAATACAGGCGAACTATTGATTTTTTAATGCTGATATTGTGTCCTGCTGCTTTGCTGAATTTATCAGATCTAAATGGCTTCTGATGGAGCTTTTAGGGTCTTCTAAGTATAGAATCATGTCATCAGAAAACAGAGATTATAGGGTGACTATTGATAATAATAATGTACTCTATATTTCAAAAAAGATGGAAGAAAGGATTTTTGAATGTTTTTATCTTGAAGAAATGATATGCGTTTGAAGAAGAGATAGATATGCTCACCATGATTTGGACATCACACAACATAAACTTGTATTGAAACATCACATGGTACTCCATAAAGATTTATATTTTTGTGTGTGTCAATTTAAGGAAAAAAATAAATGAAATGGATATATATATATATATATATATATATATATATATATATATATATAATATTAGAGAAAGAGAGAGAATTTTTTTTAATATTTATTTATTATTATTATTATTTTTTATTTTTTTTATTGGTTGTTCACAACATTACAAAGCTCTTGACATATCATATTTCATACATTAGATTGAAGTGGGTTATGAACTCCCAATTTTACCCCAAATGCAGATCGCAGAATCATGTCGGTTACACATCCACAATTTTACATAATGCCCTATTAGTAATTGTTGTATTCTGCTACCTTTCCTATCCCCTACTATCCCCCCTCCCCTCCCCTCCCATCTTCTCTCTCTACCCCATCTACTGTAATTCATTTCTCTCCTTGTTTATTTTCCCATTCCCCTCACAACCTCTTATATGTAATTTTGTATAGCAATGAGGGTCTCCCTTCATTTCCATGCAATTTCTCTTTTCTCTCCCTTTCCCTCCCATCTCATGTCTCTGTTTAATGTTAATCTTTTCTTCCTGCTCTTCCTCCCTGCTCTGCTCATAGTTGCTCTCATTATATCAAAGAAGATATTTGGTATTTGTTTTTTAGGGATTGGCTAGCTTCACTAAGCATAGTCTGCTCTAGTGCCATCCATTTCCCTGCAAATTCCATGATTTTGTCATTTTTTTAGTGCTGCTTAATATTCCATGGTGTATAAATGCCACATTTTTTTATCCATTCATCTATTGAAGGGCATCTGGGTTGGTTCCACAGTCTAGCTATTGTGAATTGTGCTGCTATGAACATTGATGTGGCAGTATCCCTGAAGCATGCTCTTTTAAGGTCTTCAGGGAATAGTCTGAGAAGGGCAATAGCAGGGTCAAATGGTGGTTCCATTCCCATCTTTCCCAGGAATCTCCATACTGCTTTCCAAATTGGCGGCACCAATTTGCAGTCCCACCAGCAGGGTACAAGTGTACCCTTTTCTCCACATCCTCGCCAGCACTTGTTGTTGTTTGACTTCATAGTGGCTGCCAATCTTACTGGAGTGAGATGGTATCTTAGGGTGGTTTTGATTTGCATTTCTCTGACTGCTAGAGATGGTGAGCATTTTTTCATGTACTTGTTGATTGATTGTATATCCTCCTCTGAGAAGTGTCTGTTCAGGTCCTTGGCCCATTTGTTGATTGGGTTATTTGTTATCTTACTGTCTAATTTTTTGAGTTCTTTGTATACTCTGGATATTAGGGCTCTATCTGAAGTGTGAGGAGTAAAAATTTGTTCCCAGGATGTAGGCTCCCTATTTACCTCTCTTATTGTTTCTCTTGATGAGAAAAAACTTTTTAGTTTAAGTAAGTCTCATTTGTTGATTCTTTTTATTAACTCTTGTGCTATGGGTGTCCTATTAAGGAATTTGGAGCCCGACCCCACAATATGTAGATTGGAGCCAACTTTTTCTTCTATTTTTTAATTCTTGGTGGACACAACATCTTTGTTTGCATGTGGTGCTGAGGATCAAACCTGGGCCGCATGTATGCCAGGCGAGCGCACTACCGCTTGAGCCACATCCCCAGCCTGAACATTTCCATCTCTCTATTACTGTCTAGAGCCCCTTACAGTCAGCAGATAATCCCCCACCTAGGCAATCCTTGATTTGCTTTCCGTCCTTGTATATTGTTAGATTTTCTAGAGATTTATTTAAATTAAATTTTACAATGTGTATTCTTATGTGACTTCTTTTGCTTAGAATGGTGTTTGTGAGTTCCTCTAGGTTGTTGCATCTGTTATGGTTTGGATGTGAGGTATCCCTCAAAAGCTCACATGTGAGACAATGCAAGAAGGTTTGGAGGAGAAATGATTGGGTTATAGCCTTAACCTAATCAGTGACTTAATCCATTATGGGATTAATTGAGCGGTAACTGGAGCCAGGTGGGATGTGGCTGGAGGAAGTGGTTCATTGGGGGGATGGCTTTGGGGTACATATTTGTATCTGGCAAGTGGAGACACCTCTCTGCTTTCTGATCATGATGTTAGTTGCTTCCCTCTGCCACACACTTCTGCCATGATGTTCTGTCTCACCTTGAGGCAGGAGGGATAGAGCCAGCCTTCTATGGACTAAGACCTCTAAAATTATGAGCCCTAAAATAAACCTTTCCTTCTCTACAATTGTTCTGTTTGGGTCCTTTAGTCACAGTTGTGAAAAAGCTGACTACAACAGCATCTATCAATAATCATTCCTTTTTATTACTGAGTCATTTCCCATCATTTTAGAATTTAATTATTGATTTGCCTGCTCATGAGCATTTTAGCTGTTTCCAGTTACTATTAGATATGAAGCTGATGTGAACATTTTTGGGCAAGTCTTTTTGTGGCCATATTTTTATTACTCTGGAGTAGAGTTGGTGAGTCATTTGTTAAGTGACTATATTTTGAGTTTTCAAATATTTGGTGTATTATAGTTTTGATTTATAATTTTGTTGTGATAAAATATCGCAATTTGCGAGATTTCAGTCTTTTGAACTCATGGAGCTTGTTTTATGGTCTAATATGTTCTCAGTCTTGATTCATATTCTGGAAATGGTAGGTGTAGTGTTCTGTGAGTATCAACTCAGTTAAAGTGGTTGATAGTTTTTTCCCCCCAAATCTTTTAGTCTTTACTGACGTTTGCCTACTTGTTTGACTAATTACTGCAAGAATGTGTTAAACTATCTGATATTGGATTCTTTCTCTCCCCACCATTTTTTTTTTTTTTTTGCTTTCCACCATCCATTTACATTGAAGCTATTTATTAGGTGCATATGCATTTACAATTGTTATACCTTTCTGACTTACTGACACTTTCATTATAAATTTTCCTTTTTGGATCTAATACTCCTAGTCTTGATGTTTATTTTATTGGAGTTCATTTAGCCAATCTGTCTTTCTTTTGATTAGTGCTTGTATGGTAGCCTATGCTTTTCCTTTCAACTTATTTATAAGGTGAGTTTCTTATAGATACAATTGAGTGTATCATCTTCCTTTTTAAAAACTATCTGAGCAATCTCTGCTTTTAGGGCTCTTCAGTCTACTTAAATCTAATGCCATTATTGATCTCCTTAATTTATGTGCACTATTTTGGAGCTGTTTGTCTTTTTTTTTTTGTTCTCCTGCAGTATGTTAGTCAGGTATTGTTTTATTTTAATTCTTCTATTAACACACATACACACACACACACACACACACACACCATTAGCTATTTCCCCCAAATTAGACCATCTTTTCTTCTCACCAAAGTGAGCAATCGCACATTCTTGGAGTTCTCTTATTTACTCTTGTAGAATCCAGAGCTTTCCATAATCCAGTAAATAATATTTCTTTTCCCAATTAAATCAACTTATGGGGTCATAAAGATTTGTTGATGGCAACATGGCATTGCAGTATGAATATGCACACTGGAAATGGAATAACAGATTCATGTATTTTGTGTCTTAATATCTGTCTTAATTCAATCCCATATACATCTCTTCCATTTGATTATGGGGTCCTGCTGGGTACGTCAGTGTCTGTGGTTTATTGAATCAGCTGATTCCCAGTCCAGGATAGATAATTTCAGTTGCATGTTCATTTGGTATCCCATGGCTAAGCGCTGATTCTCTAGAGGGTCCAGTAATCACTCAAAAGTTTTAAATAAAAGAATAGTTGCTAAAATTCTAGAAGATTTTGCTATAATATTTCTACTGGGAATTACTAGTGTCTCCATACTGTATACTGATTGATTATGCACATTTAAGAACTATTGAAATTGCTTGTTCCTGAAGTTCAAATAGCAGAATTACTTTCTCCATAATGGGCAGTTGGAGAGACTTCTGTTGCGTTGAGCCTGCCCATGTTTGAGAGCCTTTTGGGTGGCTTACTGAGTAGGCCAGTGGCAGCTGGAAGTTGTACAGGCCACCAAATGCCGGCAGTCTGGCTGGGCACAATTCAGGAGCCACTTGTCAAAAGAAATGAACTTTATTTTTAGAACACACACACCACACCACACAGCTCCTCAGGAAAAACCTTCAGAGCCCAACTGCCACCACCGGCTTCCCACAAGCCTCTCAACCTCCCCTACTCCTCCTGCTCTTGAGGCCCATTGGCTGGGTCACAGTGGGCAGAGTCAAAAAAAGTACCCCAATGAGCAGCTCTGTGGTCTGAAAGGGCGGGGAAACAGCCCAATGAGCATCACTGCAGATGAGCCAATCAGTTGGCAGGTAGAAGTTTGCTGAGGCCTCTGTGAGCTAATCATCAGCTGGCAGCTGGAAGTTTGCTGGCAGCTGGAAGGTTTTGCTGGCAGCTGGAAGTTTTCTGGGGCCCCTTCGGCTGTGGCTCTCAACAGGCCAGCATAACCCACACAAATATGGTATATGTTTTCCACAAAATATAAGTGGACCACAAAAAGTCATGAGAATTGTGTTGGTGATATTAATGTGCAGCAACTTGTCTTTCTTATTGAAGGAGATATTCTAACATAAAACAGATATTACACAGAATACTGCTCTCTCAGAGACCTGGCTAAACTAGATACTGAATTTATTTCTCATGTGTTTGCAATACATGTATCTATCTACCTACTATTTCCTGCTCACCAGGTCCAATTAGCATGATGTTTTCAATGGAGTAGAACAGTGCAGTGTCATGTGGGATGGTAAAACAATTGGTTTTAGAGAGGTGAAATAGCATTGTGTCAAGATTCGAAAGATTTTTCTCAGTCTGCCTAATGGAAACAAAATGCTTCTGATTCTTTTTTATTTTGAAGGACAGGTAAAAAACATCTCCCAGAACCATATCTGCTACTAGGTAATTGAAGCTTTGTTGCTTTTTAAATTGTGATTTGACCACACAAAAAGAGGTCACATATGGAATAGCATCTCCAATTAAAGCAATCACCTAATGGAATTATTAATGATTAAATGCTATCTTCCATGTTCTACTTGTCTTCTCGCATAGATCAAATGGCGTTTTGAATGACTGTTTGATAGGAATCACCAATCTTGAATGTTTCAGGCTATTTATTGCATTAAATTTAGAATTTTCTGAATGATATTACTTGTAGTTTAATATTTTGGTAGGTAGGAACTCTGGAACTTTTAGCTGATACTTCTTTCCATGATAATTCTTACTGAAAGTGCCAGGAAGCCAAGATATTTTGTCAGTTGCTGACTATTTATTCCAATTACATATAGAAACTAGAAAAATATTTCTGGAATATATTCAACATTTCATTGTATTGAGATCACAACTGAGGTCATATAGTGAACTTAGGTCACAATTCCACTTGACTTGTGACTTCCACGAACTCCCACTTTATTCTGGAGATTGTACTAAATTCATTCTGGATCCACAGAGATTAGGCTTAAGTCAGAACCAATGGATAGGAAGATGTGATATCATAAAGATGTCCATTATGAGTCACATATATGTGGTCATTTGATTGGTTACCATATTGATGTTCAAAAGTATTTTGCCAATAAATAGTTTTGGTTTGATTAGATATCAGTGCAGAAAAATAAATTTTGATTATTATCTAATACTGTGTAGAAAATTTCCAGATGAATCATAGATCTTTATGTGAAAGATAAAACAATTAAAACTCTTAGGAAAAATAGATTATTTTAATAATCAAGGAGAGAGGAAAATATTTTCTAAAAAATTCACATAAGAAATCTAGGCAAAGGTTTCTTAAATGGTACATAAAATGGTAATAAAAGGGTCAAACATAAAATTATATACAAAAAGGCCAACCATGAAAGAAAAAAATTGATAAATTGGACCTTACTAAAATTAAGAATGTGTTTAACACAAGAACTATTAAGTGAGGAGTCAAGCCTCAAAGTAGGACTTGTATCCATAGTATTTAAATAATATCTAAAAATTAATAAGAAAAAGGCAGAATACCCAACAGAAAATGGGTAAAAGATGTGAACCCAGAAGAGCAACTGGTAAAAAAAACATGAAATGCTAGTCAAATTTACTGACTATATTAGTCAGCTTTGTGTTACTACAATGAAATGCCTGAAGCAATTATAAACAGAAAAGATAAATTATAAATTTGTAGTTAGAAAATTGTAAATTAGTTCACAGTTCTGGAGCTTCCAGTCCAAGATCAGGCACCCCATTGGCTTTGGATTCTGGTGAGGGCGCTGGATGTAACAGTAGGGAGTGCTCTGGCAGGGGAAGTGACTGAGGAAACGGTTTACTCCACAAGACAGGAAACAGACTGAGAGACCCAATTCCATAATCCCCTTCAAGGTCAAGCCTCCAGTGACCTAAGGACTTCCCACTAGGCCACACCTCTTAAAGGTCCTAATACAGCCACCCTGTGGACCAAGCTTTTAATGCATGACCTTTGGGAATTATTGCCCATATTTAGATCGTGTTACTAGCTATCAGAGAAACACAACTTTAAATCACTATTCACTGGTCACACACACACAAGTACACACACACACACACACACAGCCCACACACATTTGCTAAATTGAAAAAACTATAAAGATCAAGTATTATAAAAGATGGGATAACTAGAACTCTCACACACAGCTGATGGGAATGTAAACCGGTAAAATCACTTAGGAAATTGACAATATTTACTAACATGGAGTTACACACACCCTATAATCCATCAGTTAGTAGATACTAATGCACACGTTTTCATCCAAAGGCATGAAAATAAATATAAATTGTGAAAATTGATGAGCAGATGATAACATGTCTCTGAATTTTCAAAGTAGAATCATAAAGCCCCACTCTCTGTGTCTCCTGTCTCCCTAAATTTTGCATTTTCATTTCTAATTTTTTTTACACATTTTTATCATTTTCATCAGTTAAGAATTTTAAAATTCTGATCAGGTCTTTCCAAATAGTAGCACTTACTTGTTTTATAGTAAAACTTAAAAAAAAAAATGAGAATGCCAAATAGTTATCAGGTTTCCTGCTGGATCCTGTGGTGGATAACTTCCAGATATTTGTTCTTCATTTTACCTTTTATAAGGAAAATATCTTTTGTTGTCTTGCTTTATTTTCCTCCATAGCTTCCATTGTATTTTTTAAAAAATTGACTGTCGAATGTGCGGAATCCTTTCAAATTCACTGTATGACAGCATAATAGTATGTAGAAATCATACTCACTTTCATTTTCTGCACTTGTTTACTGGTTGAATTTTCCCTCTGATCTAAAAGATATTCATGTATATGGTTCTCTTCCAAAGAAGCATTCAAAACCCACTGCCAAATTCTTTGATACTTTTGGGCCAATGTATACCTGGTACCCTGTGAGTTCCAGAATGTACAGGACCACAGCTAGAATTCTTGCCTTTATTCTCATCCTTCCCTGTTCCCCCCTTGACTTGAGCACAGAATACAGCTAGCAGAACATGGAAACATTTCCCATTCATGACTGTACTATACAGCATGTAACCATAAACCTGCTACTTTGTGGCTTTAGAAAGTTATCATTTGCTTAACCCCCCACCCCCTTTGCCACTGTCCCTAGTAGGTGGTTTTCCTTGGGGAACAATTTTGATAACACATTTTCAACATTGTCTCATGTTGAAGGTGAACAGAAAACTATAAAGTTATTTTGAGATGAGATGCTGACAGCGCTGGGCTGTCAGCTGTGCTCATGGCTTAAATGACTCATTTCAGTTCATCCAAGTTTATAAAGCATGTCATGCCATCTTGTGCTTCAGTAAATTTAAAAATTTTGGAATTCCAAGGGTACTATTTGGAAGTTAAAATATTAATTCTGTTTTTTCCCTTCATCATCTGTCAACCTGTAAGGGTCCGGCGGAACGTCGGAGTAAGAGACCACAAGAGACTGTCTTATGCAAAAGCAGAAGGGTGGGTTTATTTGGAGACCAGCATGCTGGGGCCCGAGCTCTCTATAGCAAAGAGAGATAGAGCCCTGAGAACAGCTTGAGCAGAGCTTATATACTTTTCTTGGAGAGGGCAGGGAGGGAAGTTCATTGATGGGTCAGGGCGAGTGAGCAGTTTGCCTGCAACCAAGTGAGGGAGTGCATCCTGCAGTTTGGCAGTTGGGGACAGCACATTCTGGGAACAAGATTAGCAAACAGTTCACAGTTGGGGACAACACATCCTGGGAACAAGATTTCAACAGTGTTTTGTTGAGCATATAGAAAAACAGAGTGACAAGTACCTATTTTATTAACCTTTCAAACCTATTTTAGGTTGATTCAGTGAAATTATAAGATCATTCAGAAATAGAAGGGACTGAGGTATTTTAAAATAAAGAAAACCAAATTTGGAAGACTACGTTCTCAGTAGAAATTATAGCCATCATTGCTCCTGATCTGATTCACTTAAGTGCTGTTTATTTTAGGTTTATCTTTCATCCCTACTTAAACAAAGGATCATTAGTTGGGTTTTCTGTTCATTGCTTTTAGGGTCTGATTTCAGGCCTCTGAGGATTCTTGGTTTATGTGATTTCCTACTTTTCCACATTCTTTTTAAGAATATAACATGACCATGCTGAAGAATAGCAGGACAATAGACAGTATTTCTCCAGCACCCTCAAATATGACTTCTATTGTGCAGGCACACTTCCTTTATTCTCTTCCCTTCTTATTTTGATATGAACAATACATTATTATGTGATGCCTCTGCCAGGAATATATTGAGACATTTGGATGATAAAGTGTAAAATTTTTATTATGGCAGTGGGTCTGCAGGTGTCTGCTAATAGAACTAGTATTATTCCAAAGAGTTCATACTCTTCCCTTTCCAAGATGGATGGACCCAGTTCAATCTGTGGGGTCTAGATTTCTAGATTATATTTTCTTCACTGAGATTAAATGGGAACCTGATCTAAGCACTTCTTTTTCATTTAAATATATGATCAATAAGAAAATTCTAAAATAAATAAATAGATTACCATTTCCAATTCACTATGTCTTAAGCTAGTGGCTACCAAACATTTTCTGTAAATGGCCAGATGGTAAATATTTTAGGCTTTATGTATCATAGTCTGTGTTCTAACTATTCAGTTCTACTCTGGTAGCATGAAAGGGACATAGAAGATATGTCAACAAATGGGTGTGGCTGAGTTTCATTCAAACTTTGTTTACAAAAACAGGTAGCAGGCAGATGGGCCCACAGACTGAGGTGTGTTAACCTCAACTTATGCCCAAGATTACCTATTCTTTAATTCTTTATTTTAAATTTTTTTTATTTGTGCATGTCAGTTATATAGAATGGTAGGTTTCATTTTGACATATTTGTATATATGCATCCAATGTAATTGGATGGATTTCACTAATACCTCCCCAGGCCTCTTCTCTGCCTTCCACCACCTGATCCCCTTCCTCTGCCTTAATGATCTCCTTTCTACTTTCATGGTGACCCTTGTTTTTCTTTTTTCATCTTTTTTTTTTTTTACTCAGATTCCAAATATAAAAGAAAGCATACAATACTTTTCTTTGAGTCTGACTTATTTCACTCAAAATTATCATCTCCAGTTTCATCCATTTTCCTGCAAATGTCATAATTTCATTCTTTATGACTTAATAAAACTCTATTATTATATACATACACATATATGTATATATATATATATAGAAAGATATACAGAAACAAAGAAAAATATATATATAAATATATCCATATTCTGTTTTTTGTCTGTTCAGTTCATTTTTCCCATTAGTTGATTAGGGTATTTATTTTATAATGTTGAGGGGGTTTTTTTGTTTCTTTTATATTTTGGATATTAATTCTGTGTCAGAAAAGTAACTGGCAAAGATTTTCTCCCTAGGTTGTCTCTTCACTCTGTTAATCATCTCCTTTGCTGTACAAAAAATTTTAAATTTGATACTATCCCATTTATCACTTCTTATTTCCTGAGCTTTAGGGTCCTATTCACAAACTCTTTGGACATGTATGTTAAAGCATTTCCCCCATTTTTCTTCTAACAGTTTCTGTTCTAGTCTTATACAAAGGTCTTTGATCCATTTATAGTTGACTTTTGTATGGGGTGAGAGATAAGGATCTGTTTTTTTCTACATATAAACATCCAGTTTTCCCAGTACTGCTTGTTAAAGAGGCCATCTTTTTTTCTTCAATTGTGTTTTTGGCACATTATGTTGAGATCAGATGACTAGTTATGTGGGTTTGTCTCTGTGTCTTTTATTCTGTTCCTTTGGTCTCTGTGTCTGTTTTTATGCCAGCACCATCTATTTTTATAGCTATAGTTCTGTAGTGTAATTGAAAGTTGGGTATTGTGATGCCTCCAGTTTTGTTCTTTTGTCTTGGGGTTGCTTTGCCTATTCTGGGTCTTTTATTCTTTTATATGAATTTTATCATATTTTTTTAGTTCTGAGGTGATTATAATTGGTATTTAAATTAGTATTACATAAAATCTGTAGATCTCTTTTGGTAATATGGCCATTTTAACAATATTAATTCTGCCTAGCCATAGACATGGGAAGTCTTTCCATCTTCAAACAGAGATAATTTGACTTCTTCCTTTCCTATTTGTATCCCCTCTATTTCTTTTTCTTGCTTAGTTGCTCTGGCTAGAATTTCAAGTACTCTATTGCATAGTAGTTCTGAGAGTAGACATCCTTGTCTTGTTCCTGATTTTAGAAGGAAATACTTTCAGGTTTTCCCCGTTCAGTAAAATGTTGGCCTTGGGTTTGTCATATGTAGCCTTTACTTCTACCCCTAGTTTCTTTGGGTATTTTTTTAAATTATGGCTCTCTAGAGGAAAAAATCATCTGTATGCATGTGTGTGCATGTGTGTTTATGTATTTATAAATATATAAATTTATAATTTATATATTTTTTTACAATGTCTTTATTTTTATTTGTTTTATTTATTTATTTTTTGTGGTGCTGGGGATTGAACCCAGGGACTTGTGCATGTGAGGCAAGCATTCCACCAACTGAGCTAGGTCCCCAGCCCTGTTTTATTTCTATGTGGTGCTGAGGATAGAACCCAGGGCCTCACGTGTGTGAGGCAAGTGCTCTACTACTGATCTACTACCCCAGCCCCTAATATATATTTATATATAAGTATTTATAATATATAATATTTGCAAATTTATATATTTGTGTATTAATTTATATATTTATATTGTATATTTATTCATATACATACTTATGTATGTATATACATATATATGTAGGATTTATTAGGTTAACTTACAGGATCAGAAGCTGGGTGGTCCCACAATGGCTGTCTGCAGGCTGGAGAACCAGTAACTCCTCAGTCTAAGAAGCTGGAGTCTCAGAAGAAGGACCAATGATGCAGCCCTAGTCTGGGATTGAAGGCCTTGAAATTCGCTGGAGAATTACTGGTCAGAGTGTGCTTTAAGCAGTGAAGAAGCTGAAGTCTGATATCCTCAGATGATCACAGAAGCAACTGAAGCACCTGTTCAAGAATTGAGCTTGTGTCTGCCTTGACTCCTGCATGTTCCACATTTTATTCCATCCACATCTATTGGACTGAGCCACCCAGAGTCAGGGTGAATTTTGCTCTCAGTTTGCTATTCCACATGCCAGTTTTTTTTTCTGGAACATCCTCATTGATATACCCTGAAATCTCAATCTTGGACATTTCTTCATCTGATCAAGTTGAATTTTGCTAAAAGAAATTTTCTGCATCTCCTGAGAGGATCATGTGATCCTTCATTCTATTTATGTGCTGTATGACATTTATTGATTTGTATCAGTTGAATCATCCTTGCATCCCTGGTGTTTTAGTCAGCATTTTTGCTGCTGTGACTAAAGGACTGGACCAGTACAATTGTAGAGGAGAAAAATTGGGAGGGACTACGGTTTCAGAGGTCTTAGTCCATGGAAAGCTGGCTCCATTTCTCGAGATGAGGCTGAACATCATGGAGGAGTATGTGGCAGAGGGAAGCAGCTCACATTACGGTGATAAAGAAGCAGAAAGAGAGCCTCCACCTGCCAGATACAAATATACACACCAAAGCCCCACCCTAATTCCTACCTCCTCCAACCATATCCTACCATTTTAGTTACCACTCATTTAATCCCTATGGGGGATTGAATCACTGATTGGGTTAAGACTCTTACAACCCAATCATTTCTCCTCTGAACCGTCCTGCATTTTCTCACGTGAGCTTTTGGGGCTATACCTCACATCTACACCATAATACCTGGAGTGCAACCAACCATATCATGTTGTATAATCTTTTTGATATGTTTTTGAATTGAATTTGCTGATACTTTGTTAAGGATTTTTACTTCCATGTTTATCAAGGATATTGGTCTATAGTTTTCTCTCCTTGAAGTGTCCTTATCTGATCTTGTTATCAGGGTGATACAGGCTTTACAAGATGAGTTTGGAAGTACTTCATCTATTTCTATTTTTTGGAATATTTTGATCATTGGAATTAGTTTTTCAACGATGTGGTAGAATTCATCTGTGAGTCCATCTGTACTGGGGTTTTATTTGTTGAAAGACTTTTTATTACTATTTCAATGTCATTGCTTGTTTTGGGTCTGTTTAGGTTTTCTACATTCTCTTGGTTCAATTTTGGTAGATAGTATGTGTCTAAAACTATATTCACTTCTAGATTTTCTAATTTATTGGAATATAAGTTTAAAAGTAGTTCCTAATTATCCTCTGGATTTCAGTGGTGTATGTAGCCATATAATCTGTTCCCCCCCCCCCCGGGACTTTATGAATTTTGGCATTCTTTTTCTTTTGTTAAGTTTGGCTCTGGGTTTATCAATTTGTTTGTCTTTAAAAAACTCCAACTCTTGGTTTCATTGATTCTTGGTATTGTTCTTTTCTTATCTATTTTATTAACTTAACCTCTGATAATTATTACTTCTTTCTGGTTTTGGTAATGACTTGTTCTCATTTTTGTAAGACCTTGAGATGCAACATCAGGTTAATTTTTTGAATGTAGTCACTCAGCTATATATAATCTGGTATATTGTGTTTCTGTTCTACTTTGATAGTAAGAATTTTTAAATTTATGCCTTGATTTCTTTGATGAGCCACTCAAAAATGTATTATTCAGGGGCTGGGGATATAGCTTAATTAGTTGGTAGAGTGCTTGCCTTGCATGCAAAAGCCTTGAGTTCAATCCCCAGCATCACAAAAAAGAAAATAATTATCCAATCTCCATGTGTTTGTGCAGTTTCTGTGGTTTTTCTTGTTTTTGATTCCTAATTTCATTTCATTATAATCTGATAAGATGCAAGGAATTATTTTAATTTTATTTATATATTTGTTCAAACTTGCTTTGTGGCATAAAAATAATCTATCTTGGAGAGAAAAAAGATGGTAGAATAGAGAGATTGCTTCCCTGGCAGTTCTGTGTTATAAAACCAAGGAAAGCAGATGGTAAGCTTTTCAGCAAGGTGGGTAAATGAACAAAAATTAGGGGGGACTTTGCTGGAATTTAATACTGGAACTCAAACAGATCAGGGACTCAGGAGACAGAATATAATATAATAAGAAAGAAATCCTCAGCATCATAGTTGCAGCAGTGGTTGGAGGCACAAACCAGAAAGGTCTCTCCATGAATGCAGTAAATTAAAAATGGAATTAAAGAAATGCCCATTCTCAATAGGGCTTACGTGTTTTAGGGGGTACAGAGAGTTTGAGATTGGAGTCACTGCTGACTGAACAGTAAGGTGTGCTGCACAATATCCTTGTGCAGGGAAGAGGCGCCATCTCTCCATGTGGTATGCAGAGGTGGAGGAAGGAACTATTTTGCAGTGGTGGTGTGGGGACTGGCAGCTGGGAGAGCTGATTTCTGACAGACCAGATTATGGCTTAAAAACCAAGCTGGATGAACCCATGCTGCAAGACAGAGATGGTGCTTAAGTGACCAGAAGAAAATCAAGCATGGGGAGAAGTTTACACAGAGGAATAGTGGTTGTGGAAATCCACCTGGCTTCCACCACCTCTTCCAGTATTGCTGCTTGCAGGACCTGTGGGGAGAGAAATCCCTGACAAGAAATTCAAAAGGGCAGGTATTGGAGAGGTTGAGTTTGGAGACTGAATCATAGAACAGGAATTGTGAGATTCATAAGTGGTGTAGTGGGCTAAGAACTGGTTACTACACCACATGAGTGGAAGCCAAAGGAGATTCCTGGGGTGCAAGATCAGCAAAGGGTGGGCCCTGGAGGTGTGCTGATTTAAAATCTCCAGGCCAATTGGCATTCAGTGAAGAGACTGGTGGGAGCCTAAACCCCACCTCTAGGATTCCACCTTTAGGATTAACCCTCTCACCCTAGCAACCTCACTCTGAGGGTGGAGCAAGCATCATACTCCAGACAACCCCACCTAATTCTTAAGAAGGGGAGCTGAGAATCTTTTGAATTCCAATGGAAACAATTGTTCAGTTTTTCATTGAGATCTTTTTTATTCCTTTTTCTTTTTTTCTCTTACTTTTCTATCATTTTGAAACCAATTATTTTTTGTTCATAAGATTATTAAGGATTAGGATATCTGACTAGTATATTTTAGTTTTGTTTTGTATTATTTTACTTTTACTTTTTTCTTTCTATTCTTTTTTCATTTGGTACTGGGGATTGAACTGAGGGGCACTCAACCACTGAACCATATACCCAGCCCTATTTTGTATTTTATTTAGAGACAGGTTCTCACTGATTTGCTTAGCACCTCACTTTTGCTGAGGCTGGCTTTGAACTCATGATCTTCATGCTTCAGCCTCCTGAGCTGCTGGAATTACAGGCATGTGCCACTGCTCCTGGCTTTTCTTTCTAGTTTTTAAAATTTATACTTTATTTATATTTTTTCTCTCACTTATCTGTTTTCCTTAAATCTCTATCTTTTCTCCTGGTAACCTCTATTATTTCATCTTTAATTATTCCTTTGTTTTTTTTTTTACTTCTATCGTCTCTTCTTCCTCATAAACATCACATCCTACACCACTTCTGTTCTTCCTTTGTCCACCATTTGAAGTTGTAAACCCTTTTGTAAACTTGATGTTTTATTGCAGGCAATAACTGAACATATAATTTCTGTTTATTGCAACAAAACTGTAGATGTTTTAGTAGGAGATGTTTGTTTTAAGGCTGTATACTATTTGCATTGGTTACTGTCATTCGTCTCCCCCTTAAATGGCAAGGTACTGGAAACCTTCAGGGACACTATAAGTCTACAGGGTGGGAACTGTACTGCCTCAGATCCACATTGCTAGGTGGGTAGACAACATGAAGAAACAAGGGAACAAATCACCCCAAACAAACCTATGTGCTCCAATATTAGAATCCATTGACACTAGAGTGGAAGAAATTCCAGAGAAAGAGTTTAGAATGTACATAGCTAAAGTGATCTGTGAGGTAAAGGACAATGACAGGTGTGAAATCAGAGAGAAAATTCAGGAGGTGAAATATCACTTTAATAAAGAGATAGAGATTCTGAAAAGAAACCAAGCATAAATTCTTGAAACAAAGGAATAAATAAACCAAGTTAACATTTAATGGAAAGCATGAGCAACATAATAGACCACTTGGAAGACAGAGTTTTAGGCAATGAAGACAAAATGTATAATCTTGAAAATAAAGTGGACTATGGATAAAGATATTAAGAGACCATGAACAGAACTTCCATGACATATGGGATAACATGAAAAAATCAAATTTAAGATTTATCAGGATAGATGAATGCACAGAGATACAAACCAAAGGAATGCACAATATTTCCAATAAAATAATATTGGAAAATTTCCCTACCTAAGGAATAAAATATAAGATCAAATACAGGAGGGTTACAGGCCCCTCCAATATACAAAATTACAATAGACCCACACCAAGTTATATTATTATGAAAATACCAAATATACCTAATAACAATAGAATTTCAAAGACTGCCAGGGAAAAATGTCAGGTTACATTTAGAGGAAAACCAATTCAGACCTCAGCTGATTTTTCAACCCAGACCCTCAAAGCTCAGAGTTCTTGGACTAATATATCTCAAGCTCTGAGTGAAAAAGATGCCAACCATAAATACTATATCCAGCAAAATTAAACTTCAGATATGAAGGTGAAATAAAAATCTTCCATGATAAAATTTAAAAGAATTTACAATGAGAAAGACTGCATTACAGAACACTCTCAGCAAAATAGTTCATGAGGAGGAAATGAAAACTTCTAACGTGGCTTAGGAACTGACTTTCTTAACAAAACTCTTGAAGTCTATGAAGTAAATCAACAAAAAGAAATCAAACTATAAAGATTTTTTTTCTTTTTTCTTTTTTTTTTTCAGCAAAGGAAACAATTAAGAATGTGAAGAGAGAGCCTACAGAATGGGAGAAAATCTTTGCCACTCATGCCTCAGATAGAACATTAATTTCCAAGATATACAAAGAACTCAAAAAACTTAATGCCAACAAACCAAATAACCCAATAAATAAATGGACAAAGGATCTGAACAGGTACTTCACAGAAGAAATTTGATCAGTCAACAAATATATGAAAAAATGTTCAATATCTCTTGCAGTTAGAGAAATACAAATTAAAACTACACTGAGATTTCACTCACTCCAGTAAGAATGGCAATATCAAGGATACAAGTAATAATTGAAAGAATGACCGGACAAGGCATGTAGTCAGAGAAGTGCCCATTTATTGAGGAACAACTCTGCATATGTATAGAGCTGGGGGCAGTTTGACAGTTGGCATTTTCTGATTGGTGGGTAAGGATCATGTGAGTCAGCAGGGCTCACCATTGGATGGCTCTTCTTGGGGGGGGGATGGGGAAGTTAGTAGTCTGATTGGTGGGTAAGGATCATGTGAGTCAGCAGGGCTCACCATTGGGCCCCTCTTCTCGGGGGATGGGGAAGTTAGTCTTTGGAGCCAAGGTGACTCCCAACAATAATAAATGTTGGTCAGGATGTGGGGAAGAAAGGTACACTCATACATTGCTGGTGGGACTGCAAATTGATGAAACCACTATGGAAAGCAGCATTGAGATTCCTCAGAAAACTTGGAATGGAACCACTGTTTATCTCACTCCTCAGTTTATACCCAAAGGTCTTAAAATCCGCATTCTACAGTGAGGCAGCCACATCAATGTTTATAGCAGTTCAATTCACAATAGCTAAATTGTGGAACCAACCTCGGTGCCTTCAACAAATGAATGGATAAAGAAAATGTGGAACATTATTCAGCTATAAAGAAGAATGAAATTATGGCATTTTCTGGTAAATGGATGGAACTGGAGACTATCATGTTCAGTGAAATAAGTCAATCCCAGAAAACCGAAGGCTGAATGTTTTCTCTAATATGCAGATGATAACTCACAATAAGGCAGGTGGGTAGTGAAAAATAGAAATACTTTGGATTAGACAAAGGGGAATGAAGGGAAAGGATGGGGAATGGGAATAGGAAAGATAGTAGAATGAATTGGACATAACTTTCCTATGTGCATATATGAAAACATGATGAGTGTATCTCTATATCAAGTACAACCAGAAAAATGGGAAGTTATACTCCATATATGTATAATATGTCAAAATACATTCTATTATATAAAAATAATAAGTTAAACATTATAATCTATTTTGGAGAAAGTTTCATGAGTAGCTAAAAGGGAAGGTGTATTCATGTGTTGTTAGATGAAATATTTTGTAGCTGTCTGTTAAGTCCATTTGATCTGTAGTATATGTTAACTCTGTTAGTATCTTTGTTGATTTTACAACTGGACAACCTGTCTTTTACTGAGAGAGGTGCATTGAAATCACCCAGTATTTTTGGTTCAGGATCGATCTGCACCTTTATGTTGAGTAGTGTTTGATTCATGAAACTAGGTGCATGAATGTTTAGAGCATAACTTTTCATAAGCATTGTATTTTCTAGTTAGATCATTCCCTTTTCAAATATGTAATTTCCTTCTTTGTCTCTTCTGACCAATTTTGACTTGAAGTTGTCTTTGTCTGATATGAAAGTCATCACTCCTATTTGCTTTTGAATTCCATTTTTATATAGTATCATTTTATGTCCTTTCATTTTTAGTTTGTGCATGTCTTTACAGGTGAGTGTACTTACTGCAGGCAACGTGTATCTTATTATTTTTTAAATATCCCCAAACCTGCTAGTCTGTGTCTTTTTATTGGAAAATGAATTTATATTCAGTGCTATAATAGAGAGGTATGTATTACTTGTCATTTTATTTATTTTTAAAGTTTTTTAGTTGTAGATGGACACAATAACTTTATTTTGTTTATCTTATTTATTTTATTTTTTAATGTGGTGCTGAGGATTGAACCCAGTGCCTCACATATGCTAGGCCAGACTCCACCACTGAGCTACAATCACAGCCCCTGTCATTTTATTTCTAATGTTTAATTTGATCCTAATTCTCATTTGCTTATCTATTTTTATACTGAGATTTATTCTTTCCTGAGCTCTCATTTTTTTTTAATCTTCTTAGTTTGTACTTAAGATTCCTTTAAGTTTCCTTCACAATGCTGGTTTTATGTTCTCACATTCCTATAGTTTATATTCCCAAATTCCTTTAGTTCTTGGAAAATTTTTTACCTCATCTTTGATTGTGAAGGATAGTTTTGCTGGATATTGCAATCTAGTTTGGCAGTTATTTTCTTTCAGGACTTGAAAGACATTGTTGAAAATCCAGCTGGTGTTTAGGTTTTTTGCTGAGAAATCTACTATTTTTCTGATTAGTTTGCCTCTATAAATGGCTTATCATTTCTCTCTTGCAGCTTTAAAAATTCTTTATTTATTCTGGACTTTTGGTATTTTTAACTATGCTGTGTCATGGAGAAGTTCTCTTCTCATCTTGTCTGTTGGGGGTTATGAATGCTGCAGTATCTGAATGTCCATTCATTCCCAAGATTTGTGAAATTTTCTGTCATTATTTCACTGAATAGGCTATCAGTGACATTAGTCTATATCTCTTCTTTCTTACTACCTATGAGCCTTAAGTAAAAATCTTAATGTTGTCCCAGAGTTCTTATACATTCTGATCAGTTTCTTGCTTTTTATTTATTATTGTTTGAATGTTCCAGTCCATCCTCCTGTCTTTAAGTCCTGAATTCTGAATTCTGCTTGATCTAGTCTATTGGAGAGACTTTCAATAGCTTTTTTTAAGATATTTATTGTTTTAGTTGTAGTTGGACACAATTCCTTTATTGTATTTATTTATTTTTATGTGGTGCTGAGGATCGAACCCAGCACCTTGCACATGCTAGGTGAGTGCTCTACCACTGGGCTACCAACCTAGCCCCTCAACAGTGTTTTGTTTGACTTACTTTATCTTTCATTTCCAAGATTTCTGTTTGGTTATTTTTCAATTTCTCTTCATTGAAATGTTATTTTATATCCTGTATTATTGCCCTCAGTTCCCACCTTAATTCTTCTTTTACTTCATTGATAATTTAATAATCATATTTTTGAATTCTTGGAATTTCCTCCATTTACTATCCATGAATTCAGTCATTTGTGTTACATATTTTTAGAGGCATCTTATTACCTTTTTTTCGTGTTTCTTTTATGTTTATATTGAGATTTGTACATCTGTTGGGATGGTTATCCTTTTCACTGTTGTGTGAGGATTTTTTAGTGAGCTAATTTCTTTTTATGGTAGTCTCCATCCTGAGGGTTTATTTAAGTGTCAAGAGCACTCACTTAAAATGCTCAAAGTGCTATGTTCAGTTTCTAACACCAAGATAACCTATTCTTTTGGGTCATTCTAGTTTCATCTCTTCATGGATTTTAGGTCTTAAAATGAAATGCTACAGATAACAATAATAACAACAAAACCATAAATGTTCCACAGTGTGGGAATGTAACAAACAAAACTGAAGTTTTAGTTCTCTTAGAAAGTTATTCTTCTGATATTGAGTCTAAATTTTACTTTTTATAATGTTTTTTTTTAATTTGTAGTTGGATACAATACCTTTATTTTATTTCTTCATTAGTTTTATGTCATGCTGAGGATCGAACCCAGCACCTTGCACATACTAGGCAAGCGCTGTACCACTGAGCTATAGCCCTAGCCCCACCCACAAGTCTAAATTTTAATTTTTGAATTATTAAGGTTATTTTTAAGGGTTTAGTTTCTAGTCTCTGGATATGATTTCTGGAACTGGAGGTAAGACATTCTCAAGAAAGGACAGCTACCCCCAAATTTTACTTACCATCTGGTCAAAACATTAACTTTGATGGAAAGGTATGCACAACTGCTCTTTCTTTCAGATTTTTGTTTTACTGTTTGATGTGTAAGAAAGTGTATTTGCCTATTTTTAAATCTTGAGCACACATATACTTAATTTGGTGCATGGTTGGTTGATTTATGACTCAAGAATGCTAAATTCCCATGTTGGAACCTGACCAACAGTTACATTGTTCTGTACACTGCCTGCTGCTTTCTACACAGATAATTACCAGACGCTAATTTACAGATGCCAGCAGGAACGGAAATGGAGTGAATGGCAGCCCACAGAGCTAGGAATTGGATTTTATCACGAGTCATGGAGAAATATGTTTGTTCTCAAAGAAAAAATTCTAGAAGAGTATCTAGTTAAGAAATATGACAACAAAAATGAGTAATCCAGAAGGCAGTGCAGTACTTAAAACTATTGCTTTGAAATTAGATGATCTGGTTTAAAATTCTTGTTGCCTCACTTAATAGGTGGAATCTTGGATGAGTTTCTTAACATAAAAGTAAAATCTGTCTCAACATTGTGATGGTTAAATTAAAAAGTGTATAGAAAGACTTTATCTCAGTATCTGGGTCATAGTAAATGATCAATAAAAGTTAGTTATTATTATTTTCTATTCATGCCTCCAATCTAGTGTTTATCCTAAATTTTGTTCTCTATTCAACAATGATGAATAAGCATTTTACCTTTCTTATTTGCTCAAAGTTATTGAAGACTTTGAGCATTTAATAGCTTATCCTATAAAATAGAAAACTCAGGTTAATGAACTTGAGTAAATTGCTCAAGGTTAGAGATTGATGGAACTAAAACTTAACTCCACTCAGATGATTCTCTTATCAACCTACAATTTAAAAAAATTAACCTTTTTCAGACAGCTGCACTGATTTCTTTGGCTCAGTTTAGTTCTCACATTATTCTACCAGTGTTAGCACCAAAAGTCAGAATGACATTTGGTGAATTATACCCCTCTCATCTCAGTTCTTCCATTTATAAAATGAACAGGTTGGAATTAGAGATGATACCTATGATTTCTTCCAATTCTGAAACTCTAAACCTAAAGGTTTTATAGAGAATCTTATCATTGAGATGAATAACTACAGTCATGAAAATAGGTAAGCCATGTTTAGCCAATGCCATAATATTCATAAAGGCCTTGGTAGTTAGAATTAAAAGATTGAAACTCAGGATTTTAGCTATTACCAAAACCAAGATCTTTGCATTAGCAAAGTGCCACTGCTACTTGTATTTGATGGTGGGTAACAAAATACCCCTAGAATTTGTATCATATTGTAGTAAGAGTAAAAACAGGGATTTTAGAGTTTGAGGGAAACTTAAAAATATAGAATGAATCAGCTATGCAAGTAGCAAGTATGTGATAAGTGCCTTTTCCCCATCTAGCAACAATATAAGCAAATTTATTTTTATCTGATAAATTATTAATCACATAGATTCTTAATAATAGAATGATTTTTAAGAATGTAATTAAACACATGCACAGAACCTACTTATTTTGCAAGTCATATTTCTCAATGTTTAGGACATTTAAATTGAACTACTTCATGTTTTAGGAGGAATTTAGTAATGAAGCTTAAGAACTATACCTAGGGGAATTTCTAAAATTCCACTAAAGTGCTCAAATCCCAAATTAAGACAATATTTTAAAATAAACATGGAGAAATCTGTACAAATATTTAGTAAGGATCTGTTTAAAATTGTTAATTAGGCTGGGCACGGTGGCACATGCCTGTAATCCCAGTGGCTCAGGAGGCTGAGACAGAAGGATCTTGTGTTCAAACCCAGCCTCAGCAACTCGAGGCACTAAGCAACTGAGTGAGACCTGTCTGTAAATAAAATACAAAATAGGACTGAGGATGTAGTTCAGTGGCTAAGTGCCCCTGGGTTCAATCTCTGGTTACCTACCCCCAAAAATTGTTAATTAGAACTGCATATTGTTCATGGATTTAAATTATAGCTGAATAATTTAACATATAGTTAGTGCTACTACTATATATAAAAGAAGTTTGTTTATAATTGTAATAAACATACTTCTTGATATAAATACTTCAAAATAAGAGATTTTGAGATACTTGTACTTTTCTCCCTAAAAATCTATAAGTAATTATTTCAAACGGTGGGCAGTTCTCTTTAATGTGAGATATAAAACTGTTCTATAAAAGAAGATGTATGAGTACCCTGAATATGGTGGTCAATACCCTTATTATAGATTCCTATGAAGCTCATCACATTTAAGCAAGATAGTTAAGAAAGTTAAGAAAGTGGGATTTACAATCAGACAGACTTGTTTTTTTTTTTTTTTTTTTTGCCATTCACAGTGTGACCTTTATTAAAATACTTGACCCATCTGTTATGGTTGGGATATGAATTGTCCCCTCAGAACTCCTGTTAATGCAGGGATATTTAGAGGTAAAATGCTTGCATTATGAGAACTATAACTTAATTAGTCCACATTACTTTGAATGGACTGACTGGGTGGTAATTATAGGCAGGTGGGGTGTGACTGGAGGAGGTGGGTCTCTGGGGGGGGGTGCCCTGGAAGGGTCCATCTGCCAAGTAACCCCTTCCCACCTACCTCCTCTGCTTTCTGACCTGAGCACCTTTCTTCCACCGGGCCCTTTTCCTATGATGTGCTGCCTCACCTTGGGTTCAAAGCATTGGAGTTGGCTATCTCTGGATTGAGACCTCTGAAAACATTAGCCCCCAATGAGCTTTTCCCTTTTTTAAGTTGTTCTTTTTGAATGTTTTGGTCATGGCAATAAAAAAGCTAACAAAAACAGAAATTATTTTCAAGAGGTGGGGTTGTTGCTGTCACTAACCTGACTTGTGGTTCAGAAGCTGTTGGAGCTGGTTTGCAGGAAGAATTTTGAAAAGTTTAGAGATAAAAACTGGAAAAAGCTTTAGAATGTTGTTAACAGAGCTTAATGGGCAATTCCAGTGGGAATTCAGAGATCTGAATGGTGGTAGGAGTATGGACTGTTCTCATGAGGTTTCAGAGGGAAATGAGAACTCTGTTGGGAATTAAACTGGAGGCCACTCATATTCTATCAAAGACATCGGCAAAATTTTACCCGCATTCCAAGACTTCATGTGAGGCTGAATTTAAAAGAGTTGGATTAATGAATCTGGTGGAGGAAATGCCAAGGCAACACAGTGGCATAGATTTTCCTGGAAGCTTCTAGCCAGTTTTATTGTGAAAAATGGGAACAGAAGACAGAGCTAAAGAATTTTTTTTTATTGATTTTATTTTTTAAATACACAACAGCAGAATGAATGCATTACAATTCTTATTACACATATAGAGCACAATTTTCACATCTTTGTATATAAAGTATGTTCAAGCCAATTCATGTCTTCATACATTTACTTTTTGGGTTTTTTAAAATTTTTATTGTTGTCGTTCAACTCTAGAAAAATTAGGGATAACTGGATCATACCTCAACATTGTAAAAGCAATCTATGATAAGCCACAGGCCAGCATCATTCTGAATGGAGAAAAATTGAGCTAAAGAATTTTTAAGAACTGGCTATTTGGCCTAAAAAGTGCCTGTGAAGCTGGGCTAAGAAAATTGTGCTTGTTGAAGAGATTACATCCCCTAAAGAGAGGAAAAGTATTTTGCATGGAGACAATAGGAAAGGTGCCTCAAGAGCATCTCAGAAATTTGCAAGACCACCCTGATTGCAGGCTCTAGGGTATAGAAGAGAAAATTCCTTTGATAAGGGATCATGGGGGTAACCTACTTACATAGGGAGGCCTATAAAATTGTTTCACCATGCTGATCCATGCAGGGACTTCATCCATGGCCCCAGGGGGCCCTGCTACTATACAAGCTGACAGCAGTTCTTGAAATCCATGTGGTGCTGGTTCTGCAAGAATGCAGGGTGCTAGACATACAGGGTCCTGGAAGCTTCCATTGAGATTTCAGAGGAAGGCCTTTGAGCCAGGCAAAGAGCAGCAGTGTTAGAGTTCCTGTGGGCTGCCCTGAGAAGATGATGCATGATGCCAAGGTGGGAATGGAGACCAAGGAGCTAAGAGATTCTAGTAATGTGGGCAGTCTGCCAAGGGAAGTTGCCAGTTGTGGAGATAGCTAGACTGAGGGACCATGATCTTTGCAACCAGCCAGGCCTAAGGGGTGGAGCTGTCCAAACCCCTCAGAGCTTACATCTTACAACATGTGCCCCGGATGCTGAATGTGGAGTTACAAAATGTTTGTCCAGCTGAATTTTGGTCTTGCTTTGTTCCCATCCCTTCTTTCTATATACCCATTCCTTCCTTTTGGAAAGGAATGTTTACTCTGTGCCACTGTATATGGATTATATGTAATTTGCTTTTGATCTTTATAGAGGCTCACAGTTAAGACTTTGCCTTGGGTCTCAGATGAGACTTTGGATTTGGACTTCTGGACAATGCTTAAGCTTTTAAGACTACGGGACTCTTTTTAAATTTTTTTTTTCTGGTATCAGGGATTGAACTCAGGGGTGCTTAACCCTGAGCCAGCCCGTTGTATATTTTATTTAGAAACAGGGTCTTACTATGTTGCTTAGGGCCTTGCTAAATTGCTGAGGCTGGCTTTGAATTTGCAATTCTCCTGCCTCAGACTCCTGAGCCCCTGGGATCATAGGCATGTGCCACTGTGACTGGCAAGACTATGGGACTTTAACAGATGAAATAAATTCATTTTGCATTGTGAGATGGAAAGTTATGATTTAGATACAAGGTATCCCCAAAGCTCCTGTGTTAATGAAAGAAAGTTCAGAGGTGAAATGACTAGATTATGTGAACTGTAACTTGACCAGTTCATTCTAGTATGACTGGACTAACTGGGCGATAACAGTAGGGAGGTGGGGTGTTTTTGGAGGAGGTGGCTCCTTGGGGGTGTACTCTATAAGGTTCCTGCCCACCATGAGCAAAGGAACACCCCTACTCACCATGAGCAAAGGAGCATTCCTCTACCACGCCCTTCTACCATGATGTTTTCCTCACCTGGGGTTAGCCAACAATGGAGTTGACCGACCATAGATGGAATTTCTGAAATTGTGAGACAAATGATATTTTCCTCCTCTAAATTGCTCTTGTCAGGTATTTTTGTCACAGGATTATACACTTATACACTCCCCTTTGTAATAGCACCTGCTTCTTTGAGTATTGCATGCAGAAAACAGGGAACATACGACATATATACTTTCCATTCAAAGGCTTTCTAAAAGTCTGTGAACAAGAATATCACTGCAAGTAGGGAGATGGGGCCAGCACTGACTGAGGAAGAAATATTTCAATTTGATTGAAGTAAAGATAATAAGGAACATCTAGACATTTAGGAGGTTAAATGAATGTTTTGGTATTCAAGAAAATATAGCATATAGAGAAACAGGTTGAAAATAAAATCCTCAACAATGCCTACAGTTAGAGGGTTGGTTAGAGATGGAGAACAACTGCTAGCAAATGGACTAGAAATCATGCCAGCAAAATTTGATATAGAGATTATCATCCCAAACTTTTAAATTCTTTTTTTAAGAGAGTGAGAGAGAGAGAGAAAAAATTTTTTAATATTTATTTTCTAGTTTTCATCGGACACAACATCTTTGTATGTGGTGCTGAGGATCGAACTCGGGCCACACGCTTGCCAGGCGAGTGCGCTACCGCTTGAGCCACATCCCCAGCCCAAACTTTTAAATTCTTAACAAAATTCTTGATTTTAGGTATCTAAAATCAACATGAAGAAATTTTATGATCTCATCAATACCCACAATCCTACTTCTCTTCTTATTCTTTTTTTGAAAATTAGAAATGAGCATTTATTTTTATTTATTTATTTATTTTTACCTTTTTTATTTATATGACAGTGGAATGCATTACAATTCTTATTACACTTATAGAGCACAATTTTTCATATCTTTGGTTGTATACAAAGTATATTCACACCAATTCATGTCTTCATACCTGTACTTTGAATAATAATGATCATCATATTCCACCATCATTAATAACCCCATGCCCCCTTGTTTTCCCTCTCACCCCTCTGCCCTATTCAGATTATCTATTCCTCCCATGCTCCTTCTCCCTATCTCACTATGAATCAGCCTCCTTATATCAAAGAAAACTTGGCATTTTTTTTGGTATTGGCTAACTCCACTTAGAATTATCTTCTCTAACGCCATCCATTTACCTGCAAATGCCATGATTTTATTCTCTTTTATTGCTGAGTAATATTCCATTGTGTATATATGCCACATTTTTTTTTTATCCATTCATCTATTGAGGGCATCTAGGTTGGCTCCACAGTTTAGCTATTGTGAATTGTGCTGCTATAAACATTGATGTGGCTGTGTCTCTGTAGAATGTCATTTTTAAGTCCTTTGGGTATAGACTGAGGAGAGAGATAGCTGGATCAAATGGTGGTTTCATTCCCAATTTTCAAAGAAATCTCCATACTGCTTTCCATATTGGCTGCACTAATTTGCAGTCCCACCAGCAGTGTGTCAATGTGACTTTTTCCTCACATCCTCACCAACACTTATTGTTGTTTGTCTTCATAATAGCTGCCATTCTGACTGAAGTGAGATGAAATTCTAGAGTGGTTTTTATTTGCATTTCTCTAATTGGTAGTGATGATGAACATTTTTTCATAATATTTGTTGATTGATTTGTATCTCATCTTCTGAGAAGTGTCTGTTCAACTTCTTGGCCCATTTATTGATTGGGTTATTTGTTTTTTTTTTTTTTGGTGTTTAGTTTTCTGAGTTCTTTATATATCCTAGAGATTAGTACCCTATCTGATGTGTGAGGGGTAAAGATTTGCTCCCAATATGTAGGCTCTCCATTCACCTCACAGATTGTTTCTTTTTGAGAAAAAACTTTTTAGTTTGATTTCATCCCATTTATTGATTCTTGATTTTAATTCTTGTGCCACAGGATTCTTATTAAAGAAGTAGGGGCCTAATCCTACACGATGGAGATTAGGGCCTACTTTTTCTCCTATTAGATGCAGGGTCTCTGGTTGTATTCCTAAGGCCTTGATTCATTTTGAGTTGAATTTTGTGCATGGTGAGAGATAGGGGTTTAATCTCATATTGTTGGATTTCCAGTTTTCCCAGAACCATTTGTTGAAGGGGCTATCTTTTCTCCAGTGCATGTTCTTGGCACCTTTGTCTCATATAAGATAATTGTAGTTTTGTGGGTTAGTCTCTGTGTTCTCTATTCTGTACCATTGGTCTACCAGTCTGTGTTGGTGCCAATACCATGCTGTTTTTGTTACTATTGCTCTGTAGTATTTAGGTCTGGTATAGTGATGCCACCTGCTTCACTCTTCCTGCTATGAATTGCTTTAGCTATTCTGGGTCTCTTATTTTTCAAGATAAATTTCATGATTGCTTTTTCTATTTTTATGAGGAATGCCATTGGAATTTTGAATTGCATTAAATCTGTATAGTGCTTTTGATAGTATGGTCATTTTGATAATAGTAATTCTGCCTATCCAAGAGCAAGGCAGATCTTTCCATCTTCTAAGGTCTTCTTTGATTTCTTTCTTTAGGGTTCTGTAGTTTTCATTGTATAGATCTTTTACCTCTTTCATTAAGTTGATTCCCAAGTTTTTTTTTTTTTTTTTGAGGCTATTGTGAATGGGGTAGTTTTCCTCATTTCCTTCTCAAAGGATTTGTCACTGATATACAGAAATGCCTTTGATTTTGGGGTGTTGATTTTATATCCTGCTACTTTGCAGAATTCATTTACTAGTTCTAGAAGTTTTCTCGTGGAGATTTTTGGATTTTTTAGGTATAGAATCATATTGTCAGCAAATAGTGCCAATTTGAGTTCTTCTTTTCCTATACATATCCCTTTAATTTCTTTCATCTGTCTAATTGCTCTGGCTAGCATTTCAAGAAATATGTTGAATAGAAGTGGTGAAAGAGGGCATCCCTGTCTTGTTCCAGTTTTTAGAGGAAATGCCTTCAATTTTTTCCATTTATGAAGATGTTGGCCTGAGGCTTAGCATAGAAAGCCTTTATGATGTTAAGATATGTTTCTGTTATTTCTAGTTTTTCTAGAGTTTTGAACATGAAAGGGTGTTCTATTTTGTCAAATGCTTTTTCTGTGTCTATTGAGATGATCATATGATTCTTTGAGTCTATTGATGTGATGAATTACATTTATTGATTTCCATATGTTGAACATATGATGAATCCCACTTGATCACTGTGCACAATCTTTTTGATATGTTTTTGTATTCGATTTTCCAGAATTTTATTAAGAATTTTTGCATCTATTTTCATTAGAGATATTGGTCTGAAGCTTTCTTTCTTTGAAGTGTCTTTGCCTGGTTTTGGGATCAGGGTGATATTGGCCTCATAGAATGAGTTTGGAAGTTCTGCCTCCTTCTCTATTTCCTGAAATAAATTGTAGAGTATTGGTATTAGTTCTTTAAAGGTCTGTAGAACTCGGCTATATATCTATCCAGTCCTGGGCTTTTCTTGATTGGTAAGCATCTTATGGCATCTTCTATTTCATCACTTGATATTGGTCTGTTTAAATTGTCTATATCTTCCTGATTCAGTCTGGGCAAATCGTATGACATAAGAAATTTGTAGATGCCTTCAATATTTTCTATTTTTTTGGAGTATAGGTTTTCAAAATAATTTCTAATTATCTTCTGTATTCCTGTACATGTCTGTTGTGATATTACCCTTTTCATCACGTATGCTGGTAATTTGAGTTTTCTCTCTCCTCCTCTTTGTTAGCATGGCTGAGGGTCTGTCAATTTTATTTATTTTTTTCAAAGAACCAACTTTTTGTTCTGTCAATTTTTTCAATTGTTTCTTTGGTTTCTATTTCATTGATTTCAGCTCTGATCATAGTTATTTCCTGTCTTCTGCTGCTTTTGGTGTTGATTTGTTCTTCTTTTTCTAGGGATTTGAGATGTAATGTTAAGTCATTTATTTGTTGACTTTTTCTTCTTAAGGAATGAACTCGTGCAATGAATTTTCTTCTTAGAACTGCTTTCATAGTTTCCCAGAGATCTTGATATGTTGTATCAAAAGCACTGTGTTTTCATTTACCTCTAACATTTTTTTAATCTCCTCCTTAATGTATTCTATAACCCATTGTTCATTCAGTAACATCTTATTTAGTCTCCAGGTGTTGAGTGGATTTTCTTATTTTATCATTGATTTCTAATTTCATTCCATTATGATCTGATAATATTCAGGGTAGTATCTTTACTTTTTTTGAATTTGCTAAAAGTTGCTTTGTGGCATAGTATATGGTCTATTTTAGAGAAGGATCCATGTGCTGCTGAGAAGAAAGTGTATTCTCTCTTTGAAGGATGTAAGATTCTATATATGTCAGTTAAGTCTAAGTTACTGATTGTATTATTGAGTTCTATAGTTTCTTTGTTCAGCTTTTGTTTGAAAGATCTATATAGTGATGAAAGAGGTGTATTGAAGTCACCCAAAATTATTGTATTGTGGTCTATTTGACTCTTGAACCTGAGAAGGGTTTCTTTGATCAACATATGGGCACCATTGTTTGGGGCATATATATTTATAATTGTTAAGCCTTGTTGGTGTATGGTTCCCTTGAGCAGTATGTAGTATCCTTCTTTATCCTTTTTGATTGTCACTTGGAGGCAGCATATTTTTGGGTCTTTTTTTTTTTTTTGATCCAATCTGCTAGTCTATGTCTTTTGATTGGTCAGCTTAGGCCATTAACATTCAGGGTTATTATTGAGACATGATTTATATTCCCAGCCATTTTTTGTTTATTTTTGGTATTTAATGTGACTTGGCTTCTCCTCTGATTAGATTTTCCTTTAGTGTAATCCCTCCCTCTGCTGATTTTCATCATCATTTTTCATTTCCTCTTCTTGGAATATTTTGCTGAGGATGTTCTGTAGTGCAGACTTTTGTTATCATGGAAGGTTTTTATTTCATCATTAAATGAAGCTTAGTTTTGCTGGATATAAGATTCTTGGTTAGCATTTATTTTCTTTTAGAGATTGGTATATGTTGTTCCACCATCTCCTGGCTTTGAGGGTCTGGGTTGAAAAATGTGCTGAGATACGAATTGGTCTCCTCCTATATGTGATATGATTCCTCTCTCTTGCAGCTTTTATGATTCTATCCTTATTCTGTATTCTAGGCATTTTCATTATAATGTGCTTTGGTGTAGGTCTGTTGTAATTTTGTACATTTGGTGTCCTGTAAGCCTCTTGTATTTGTTTTTTCTAATTTGTTCTTCATGCTCAGGAAATTTTCTGATATTATTTCATTGAAGAGATTGTGCATTCCTTTGGTTTAAAACTCTGGTGCCTTCCTCTATCCCAATAACTCTTAGATTGGGTCTTTTGATGCTGTCCCATAATTCTTGGATGTTCTGTTCATTGTTTCTAACTATCTTCACTGTGTGATCAACTTTATTTTCCAGATTGTATATTTTGACTTCATTATCTGATGTTCTTTATTCCAAGTGATCTAGTTTGTTGATTATGCTTTCTATTGATTTTTTAATTTGATCATTGTATCTTTTGTTTCAAAGATTTCTGACTGTTTTTTTTTCAGAGTCTCTATCTCTCTCTTGAAGTAATCTTTTGCTACCTGTATTTGTTCTCTTATCTCATTGTTGGAGTGATCAATTTTAGCTTCTATTTGCTCATTTAGGTTATATTTTAATTCACAGATCATTTTAATTATGAATCTTCTGAACTCCTCCAACATTTCATCAACTTTGCTGCCCATGGGTTCTGTTATTCTAGTGCACTGGCTTGTTTGGGGCAATTTCCCCCTTGTTTTTTCATGTTGTTTATGTGTCTTCCTTTCTTGCAGTGTGGATCTGAGGTATTACAGTTTCTGCCCTATATTCTTGTAGTACCTGTGCAGATTGTACCTCACCTTGATGTTGGATTTCCAGACCCTGCTGGTGTCCCTCAATGGATGCTACTGCATCCTGGTTCTGGGACCTGCATATGCTGGAGTGGGTGGATCTGGGCCACTGGGCTTGACCTTCCTCAGTGGTCTGCTGGTTGGAAGGGGTGGTCCTTCACCAGAGGGTAAGCTCTGGTGGGTGTCTGTCCTACAGAGCAGGGGTGGAATGAGCCTGCTGTTCACCTGGGACCAGCCAGTGGGGGTGGATCTGGGCCATGGGCTTGACCTCCCACAGTAGTCTCTCTCTTCTTATTCTTAAACTCAATAGATGGCACCATGTAATTGATGCTATCACAGTAAGTACCCTATCTCTAGTCTCCCACCTCCTATCAGTCACCAATACAGACGTCTTTCTGTCAGAAATACTTCTCCTTAGCTTACCCTACTCTGCTCCATTCCTGCCTACCTTCAGTCTTAGTTACCTAGTACTGCTACTGTATTAGTCATTTAACTAGTCCAGGATAGTGGTTCTCAGAAATCAGAAGACATTTCAAAATATCTGAAGAGTTTTTTGATTATCACTGTTTAAGTAGGGACCTGGGACGCTGTTCAACATCCTACAATGCACAGGCCAGTTCCCATAACTACTATCTGGCCCAGATTGTCAGTCGTGCTACTGTTGAGAAACCCTAGCAAAAGAATGTGCACTTTCATTATCTGCCCTTTTCACCTGATATAATTTCCCCAAAGCAGTGTACATAATCTAAAAAAATATATAATTATTATTTTTAAATAAGAAATAATTTTAGGGAACAGTGAAACAAAAAATGCACATTTATTTTATACTAGCATGACAGATTCTAATACATTAGCCCAGTTATTCAATAGTTAATTTTTTTACCAATAGTTAACATAAGTAATATTGATTAGCTTAGCATATTCTAGTAAACACTTTTCTCTGCTTTAATTACTCTGTGATGTGGTTGTGCTCTTGTTAATTTCTTTTCTAACCAGTATAATCTTTATATTTAAGAATATGCTGACTACTAGAACTCATGTATGGTTTACATTGTTTAGCAAATTTAAACTTTAAAAAAATCCCACCAAAACAGTAAACACCAAGAAAATAAAAACAATGTGAACAGTATCACATTTACCCAATTGACATCATGGAGGGAACAACAAATGAAACGATCACTATTATATGCTTGCTGCTAAAACTAGCTCAGCATGGTTACTCTGAAAGGAGCATTGAAAAATACCACGGCATTTTGTATAATTGTGAAGCTAGTTACATCATGGCCCTCTCTTCCTGTGAGATGGCAAGCTCTCAAACACTCAGTAGATGGGACTTGAATTCATTAAATTCATTTTGTTTTTATATTAAGCAACAACATACAATGAAACTAATCAGATCATAATATCCTTCAGGGTTTTTCGTTACCATTTGGATTAAATCCAAGTTTTTAATTTTATTTGTTTGAGTTGGGGTTAGAACCCGGGGTCTCATACATACTAAGCACCCATTCTATCACTTTACCTCAGTCCCCAAATTGAAATTCTTGACTGGAGCTTAAAAAGTCTCATAGGATCAGATGCATGCCACTCAGTCCTACCTCTTACATCACCACAGCTTGGTCTTCTGGGACTTCTTTCATACTCTTGCACACATAAGTCTCCCTCCTCTTGTTACTTCTGCTGCCTTACATGTGCTATTTTCTCCACCTGGAATCTTCTTCCATACTCTAATTCCCAACCTCTCCAGCCGACTTCTACAGCTCTCTTACCCAACTTACTCTTTTAGCTTTAGCATGTATATTTTGTATTTCTTGTTTCCTAGGTGTTTCAATGAGGCTAATTTTAATTTCCAGATAAAAACCTTCTTCCCCAAAAAACAAACAAACAAACCGATTAGAAGTAGAGTCATAAGTATTTCATCAGTTCTAAGTGTTGAGCTCCCTGAATGTTGATTTTGGTAGAAGTTGCAGCACTCATCTGTTATCCATTGACCTTCATTAATAGTTTGGATTTTCCATTCACAATTATGATAGTTTACTTCTGAATGGAGGCCCCATAAAGTATAATAGTGAAATGAATGGAATCAATAAGAAATGAAAAGAGAATAATGTATCGCAGGAAGGCAGAGTCCAAAGTAGAGTTCAAAGTCCTGCAACATTCCATATGGTATGTTTGATCATCTTCAAAATATTCCATAATTTTCTCAGAGGTGATCACTTTGTATGTATGATACCAAACCCTATAGCTGAAAAAGTCTATTTATGCTTTTATTATCTCCAAGTGAATTATTTCTATATTATTATAAAGAATAACTTTTCAGAGGTGAGATATGATTTTCATCCTCAGGATAATGCTTTGACCTTCTTTTTAGAAGGAATACATGTAAAAATCATCTTAACAGTATTTGGGAGGCTGTGTGGTTGACTTTCCCCATGATAGCAGGAAGTCCATTTGGCTCAGTTTGAATTCTGATTTCCAACAGGGCTGTGCCCTTGCTCCGTAAGTCCTCTGAATTTTTAGCTGATACTGTTAGGGAGTGAAAAATGCTAATATGTCAAACTGTCAGTGAATGCTTTCCTTAAATATAAGAGGAACTTTATGACCAAATGCCAACACTGTTTGAATTTTATTTTATTTGAACAGAAAGCCTGCCTTATGCATAAGACATTAGGCTGTTTGGATAAATTATGGTGTCTAAATAGGTGCAGAAGCCTTCTAGAGATTAGCAGTTTAAGAAGCAAATCCTTTATGTGTTAGAGAGATGCCTCTTAACTGAGAATTCTGAAGGATGTTGGTATTTGAGAGGTAAAAAATGCAGTATCAGAGACAGGGCACATAACTCTACATGCAAGCTAATTTTCACTGGAAGATGACTATTGCAATCTTGTTTTTAAAGATGTTCACTGCTAATTTTGCCTATATTCCAGGAACATTCTGGGCAGTAAAGTTACACATAGATGTGTTATTTGACTTGGCTAATAGAAACAGAACAGAAGTGCTGGGCGCCTTTTCTAGGCAGAAGGCCATTAGAATCAAAGTGGGATTATATCTGTATCATTTTCCATGGCCACTGACTGGGGATGCTCCAGGTTGAGGAGGCTGCACCAGCCTGCATCCCCCAGTGGGGATGTTGAGGGTGTGTTGAAATAAGCCTCTAATATTTCAAGCCCTGGAATTTTGGGATTGTTACAATGGCATAAACAAAATGTCTCACTGATGGAGACATTTATCAGATAACGTTATCATCCTTAGATCAAAAAATTCAGAATGTCAGGGTATTGCTGATTCTCTGAAATTGTTACCATCTTATTTATGGGAGGACACTGGGAGAATGTGTGACGGTACGAGTGATCAAATATCATAGAACTACATTTCTATATATAATGGTTAACTAGTTAAGTTGAATAAAAGTTAAATTAGTGTCTATGATTTCTTCTACTAGATAATTATGTTAATAAGTGCTTAGCATAATTAACTGTGCTTTTACTTGCAAACAGTAAATATTACACTTTCATGTGTTTGACTCCTAAGTCTTGAAAATTCCCAGGATATTTGATTAGGAATATACAAATTCTTGATTTGATTAGGAATATACAAATTGTGATTTGATTATGAATATCCAAATTATTGAACTATGTTAGCACCTGGAAATAGAGTACAGAATAACTATGGTGGAAGTCTTTAAAAAACCGAAGAATTGCCCAATCCTTATTTTGAAGCATATTGTTTAGGAAATTTTCAAACACTATATTATAGATAAAAATACACCTGGATACTCAACTAGACTGTGGTACTTAAAAAATTTTCTGATCTGTAGAGTGTGCTCTGAAATGTTTGAATATTTGAGTGTTTAGAATAAAATGAGTTGCCATGTGATAACAGTCATGTCATATGAAAGGTGACCCCAAAACAGCATTAAAATCACTGTCAAGGAATTAAGGATTTTACTTCCCAGGAGGGTGTGTGGGGGGGGAGAAAGTGCATAAATCTACAGCTAATTGTTAGGAGCTCATTTGCAAAAAGCTTTCATTTGATCACAGGGAACAAAATTTTGTTTGATATGGAGATTTCATGAGCTCAGAGAAACATGATGGTAGCCAAGAGGTTTGGAGGGATGTCAAAATGGAACCTACCAGGATAATTGTCTTTCAATTGTGGCAGTTGTTTAACTGAAAGAAAAAAAAAAAAGTGTACTTGGTGTAGGACGAATGGCTTCATATCATGTGGACAGATGGTAAGCCTGAGAGAAATGCCCAGTAGTTTGCAATAGTCTTGCCTTGTGAGATAAGGCAAAGAGAATTCTATGCTGATACATTTACTCATCAATAGCATTAGTTTAAGTTAGTCTAGAGTTAAGCACATAAATGCATGCTTTATTTTTTATTGTTTTAATCTTTCTATTTTTCAGTTTTATTGAGGTATAATTGACAAGCAAGAATTGTATACATTTGATGTGTTTCACTTGATATTTAGATATATGCACACATTTTGAGATGATTACTATACTCAAGCTAATCTCACGTAGTTAATCGTGTGTGTGTGTGTGTGTGTGTGTGTGTTTAAAACACTTAAGATCTACCCTCTTAGCCAATTTCAAGTATACAATACAACATTGTTAACTGTATGGTGCACATGAGCTCTCTAAAACTTATTCATCTTGCATAAATAAAATTTTGAACCCTTTGGCCAATGTTCCTTCCCTCCATCCGCTGTTTCCTTGTGTCCAGCAACCACCATTCTACTCTCTGTCTCTATGAGCTTGACTACTTTGGATTCAACATATAAGTAAGATCAAGCTATACTTGTCTGTCTGTGTTTGGCTTATTTCCCTTAACATAAACACCCTTCAGGTTCATCAGTGGTGTTGTAAGTGGCAGGATTTCCTTCTTTTTTAAGGCTGAAGAATATTTCAGTGGTGTGTGTGTGTGTGTGTGTGTGTGTGTGTGTTTGTGTGTGTGTTTCATCTTTTCTTTATTAATTCATCCATTAATTGGCATTTAGGTTGTTTCTATATCTTGGTTTATATTTTGTGACCAATGCTGTAATAATCATGGGGGTGCAGATATCTCTCTGGATACTCAACACCATTATTTCATCTCCTTTGGACATACACCCAACAGTGGGATATCTGGATCAGTTCGTTGTCCTACTTTTAATCTTATGAGGAATCTCTGTACTAATATTTAATTTCTATCCATAGTGCTCAAGAATTCCCTTTTCGCTGGGTGTGGTGGAACATGCCTGTAATCCCAGTGGCTCAGGAGGCCAAGACAGGAGGATCATGAGTTCAAAGCCAGCCTCCACAATGGCAAGGTGCTAAGCAACTCAGTGAGACTCTGTCTCTAAATATAATACAAAATAGGGCTGGGGATGTGGTTCAGTGGTTGAGTGTCCCTGAGTTCAATCCCCAGTACCAAAAAAAAAAAAAAAAAAAAAAAGAATTCCCCTTTTTCCATATCCTTGCTTATACTTGTTATCATTTTTTAAAAAATAGCCGTTTTAACAGGTGTAAGGTGATATCTCATTTTCATGTCCCTATGAATATTGTTGTTGAGCATATTTTCATGTAAATATTGGCCATTTGTATATCTTCTTTGAAAAATGTCAATATAGGTGCTTTACCCATTTAGAAATAGGTTTATTTTTAATTTAAAATCTTTGGCTTTTGCTATTGAGTTTTATGTACTCCTTATGTATTTTGGTTATTAACCCCACATAATATACATGGTTTGAAAATATTTTCTCCCTTTCCATAGGTTGTCTTTTTATTATCTTAACTATTTCCTTTCTTGTGCAGCTTTTTAGTGGGATGAATCCCACATGCCTATTTTTGCTTTCCTGATGATGCTCTTGGTGTTAAGGACCAAAAAATCTTTGCCAAGGTTAAGAAAGTTTCTCCATGTTTTATTCTAGTAGTTTTACAATTTCAGGTCTTACATTTAAATCGTTAATCCATCTTGAATTAATTTTTGAGTGTGGTATAAGAGAAGGGCTCAATTTCACTCTTCTTCATCTAGGTATCCAGTTTTTCCTGTACCATTTACTGAAGAAACTATGTTTTCTCCTATGTGTTTCTGACGTCCTTGTTCAAGATCAATTTCCCCATTGGCCTAATGTTTATTTTTATAAAGTTTAGTGTTTTTAAAAAGAAAGGTTTGTATTTTAATATCGTAAACTCTATTGCATGAGTTCTCATGTTTATGTCCTCTTTCTTAAATTCTAACGCTTAATGAACTACATGATTTTGTTTTTTCCTTAAAGCATTTGGAATGATCCCCTACAGAAAACTGAAGCAGCCAGTTTCTGGGTGAGTCCTAGTCCTAAGCACCATATTGGACATTTAATGAATATTATCTAATTTAATCTTCCCCAAAGCCTCATGATGTACACATTTGTTCTTTCATTTAATAAGTACTTAGGGAATGCCTACTTTTTACCAGGTGCTGTGTTAGACACTGATATAATGACTTCTGCTTTACAGATGAGAAAACTAAGACTCAGAAAATTGTATTTAACTTTACCAAGGTTGCTGTGGTGGGTCCACTCATAGGTCCACATCTAATTCCCAGAACCTGATAATTTGTTACCTTACACAACAAAATCAATTTTGCAGATGTGATTAAGATTCAGTCCAATCACATGACTCCTTTAAGAACATATTATTAAAGAGTGACATAGAGACAGAAGAAAGGTCAGAGAGGTGCAGCAGTGCCGGTTTTGGATGAGGAGGAAAGGGCCATAATCCAATGAATGTGGTGGCCTCTAGAAACTAGAAAAGTCCAACCAGCAGATTCTCTTTTCTGGCCTCCAGAGATGAATGCTGCCCACAGGACATCTTGATTTTTATGTTAAGGCCTAAAACCAGTGAGACATGTGTTATGTATCTAACCTACAGATTTTTAAAAATTAACTAATTAGTTAATTTTAATTAGGTGTATAGGACAGCAGAACGCATTTTGATTCATGGTACACAATTTTTCATTTCTCTGGTTGTACACAGTGTAGTGTTGCACCATTTGTGCAGTCATACATGTATCTAGGTTAATGATGTCCATCTCATTCCACCATCTTTCATGCCCCCATTCTCCCTTCCTTCCCTCCCTTCCCTTTGCCCAAAGTTCCTCCATTTCTCCCAACCCTAATATGAAGTTAAAAAGCTTCTTCTCAGCAAAAGAAACAATCAGTGAGGTGAATAGAATGGGAGCAAATTTTTACCCTTCACACATCAGATAGAGCACTCATCTCTAAGATATATAAAGAACTCAAAAAGCTAAACATCGAAAAAAAAAAAAGAAAAAGAAATAATCAATAGGCCAAGGACCTGAACAGACACTTCTCAGAAGATGATATATAATAAATCAACAAATATATGAGAAAATGTTTATCATTGCTAGCAATTAGAGAAATGCAAATCAGAACTTCATCTCACTTCAGTCAGATTGGCAGCCATTATGAAGTCAAGCAACAATAAGTGCTGGCGAGGATGTGGGGAAAAGGGTACACTTGTACATTGCTGGTGGGACTGCAAATTTATGCAGCCAATCTGGAAAGCAATATGGAGATTCCTTGGAAAATTGGGAATGGAACCACCATTTTGACCCAACTATCCCTTTTCACAGTCTGTACCCAAAGAACTTAAAAACAGTACACTTCAGGGACACGGTCACATCAATGTTTATAGCAGCACAATTCACAATAGCTAAACTGTGGAACCAACCTAAATGCTCATCAGTAGATGAATGGATAAAAAAATGTGGTATATATACACAATGGAATATTACTCAGCTATAACAGAGAATAAAATCATGACATTTGCAGGTAAATGGATGGAGTTAGAGAAGATATATCTTCCTGAAATTAGCCAATCCCAAAAAACCAAATGCCAAATGTTGTCTCTGATACAAGGAGGCTGATTCATAGTGGAGTAGGGAGAGGGAACATGGGAGAAATAGACAAACTCTAGATAGGGCAGAGGAGTGGGAGGAAAAGGGAGGGGGCATGGGGTTAGAAATGATGGTGGAATGTGATGGACAGACATCATTATCCTAAGTATATATATATGAAGACAAAAGTTGGTGTGAATATGCATTGTATACAACTAGAGATATGAATATTTGTGCTCTACATGTGTAACATGAATTGTAATGCATTCTGCTGTCATATTTAAATAAAAAACTTAATAAACAAATTTTAAAAAAGAATAACATATTGTATGGAAGTATGATATATAAAGTAATACTATCAAACTTTTGTCCAAGAATCTAAAAAATCTTAGATACTTGAAAAATATAATTAAAATTATAAACTTGATTAATAGAAATTAGAAACTCAATAACTGGAATATATAGTTGATTAGACATAACTAATGAATAAATTAATAAATTGGCAGATAGAACTGAAGAAATTATATAAATGCTGTTCAGAGAGAAAGAGATGGAAAATATGACATATTCAGAGAAATGAAGTATAGAATGGGAAGGTCAATATGAAATATAACTGGTTGTACAAGTAAGTGGGACAGAGAATGGGCAATATAAAAAAGAAGTATTGGTCTAGAATTTTCTATAAATAAAGGACTTAGATTCTTTTTCAGGGAGCCCTAAAAATTTAAGTAGTGTAATAAATAAAGAGGAATTCATGTTTGGATACATAATAGTAAAACTGAATTATGACACTAAAGGATAACATAACAACCTGGAAGAAATAGTAGTTACTTACAAAAGAGGAAAGAGTAGACTGAGGCCAAAGAATTATGACTTCAAAATACTGAGAGAATGAATTAGAATTCTGTATCTTCTGGAATTCTATCTTTCAAGAACATATTTCAAGAAGAAGAAATAGTAAAGACTACAACAGATTCTCGCTAGAAGAAATTGTTTTCTTTTATTTTTAGTTTATTTTTATTGATGTATTCTAATTATATATAACAGTGGGATATGCCATAGTCATATGTGTACCTAACATACTTTGATCAATCTCCTTAGAAGAACTTCTAAGAGACACATTTCAAAAGGAAGAATGATTCAGAAGAAAGCTGTGAGATATAAGGAATGGTGTGTCTATCACACAAATCTCATTCATCTCCTTAGATTTCTTTATCTCCACCTGCTTTCCAAGCATTCAGGCTCTTGCTCCATCTCAACAGTTGCCACATCCTATGGACTTCGGTTTGGGAACAGCCATTGTCTCATCTTCCTTGGATGTGGTTATGACTCTGGACTTAACCAGTGGTTTGCCTGGTGTCTCTGGTTATTTCTGCCACTTTCAGACTTGAATAAAACTCCACATAGCAGGGTGTGGGGTGTATAACCTGAGGTGCCACTCAGAAGCCAAATGAGAAACCTGGAAGTGCAGGAGGCATTAATTTCCAATATGTACAACTTTACTTCAAGTCAACAGGAGATATAAATCATTCTGGTATATACAGTTTCTCTTCTTCTCTTCAATACTACTCTAAGGCATCCCTTAGAGTAGATTTCAAAGTATTGAAATCCTTTGTGAAGTGGGAGCCAATTTGATAATCATATCACGTTGCATTTTTAAATTTCCTTTCTCAATTACTGTTTTGCTCTACCTTGGTTTATAAAATGTTTACTAAAAAACCCAAATCAAGATGTGAGCCATGAAGATGATAAATTTATTCAGATATTACACAATTCATAATAATTATTATTAGAATATGTTACTAGAAATAGTTGAAATTTTTAGTTTTAAAAAATAAAATAAAAATAATAACCTGGGCAATAATTGATAGGGTGATGGTTGCAGTTCAAGAAGTTCTAAGATTCTGACCTTTTAATATTGAATAACTTTGGACTTTGCAAATTTAATCAAGAATACTGTTTTTAGGGAAACCAGTTTAAAAAGAAAAAAATATGGTGGAGTGATTTCCAAAAAAGTAGAGGGGGGAAAACATAAGAGGAAGCAAACAATGTTAAAACCCTCTGGGTATCCAAAAGGAGGCAAGAAGGAGTAAGTGGTAACCATGAAAAGTAAAATGGTTATTTGTAATCATAATAAATATAAGTGAAACTCTGCACTTAGAAGACAAAAACTCAGCCTTGATGAAAGCATTGAAAACTGGGTTATAGGACATTCATGACAAATAATAGCTAAAACAAAGAAAAATCGTTGGTCAGAGACGGGAAAAGAGAATACCAAATACTACCTTCCTCCCAGAGTTGGCATAACTACATTAATGTCTATTATGAGTTGGATGTGAGGTATCCCCCCGAAGCTCACATGTGAGACAATGCAAGAAGGTTCAGAGGAGAAATGATTGGGTTGTGAGAGTCTTAACCCAATCAGTGATTTAATCCCCTGATAGGGTTTAACTGAGTGGTAACTGAAGTGGTAGGATGTGGCTGGAGGAGGTAGGAATTGGGGTCTGGCTTTGGGGTATATATTTGTATCTGGAAAATGGAGGCTCTCTTTCTGCTTTCTGATCACGAAGTAAGCTGCTTCCCTCTGCCAACCTCTTTCGCCATGACATGCCTCACGTTGAGCCTGGAGGAATGGAGTCAGCCTTCTATGGTCTAAGACCTCTGGAACTCTGAGCCCTCAAATAAACATATAGGTGTTCTGGTTGGGTCCTTCAGTCACAGCAGCAAAATAGCTAACTAAAACAATGTCTGACAAAGTAGGTTTTTTAGGGTGTATAGAATTTCTAAAAACAAAGGGAATCACCACTGATAAAAGTTTCAAATTATGGAAGTTGTACCATTCTAAGCTTGAATGCTCCTAATACTATAGTTTTGAAATATATAAAACAAAAATGTACATGCTATGAAGAGAAATTTTAAAAAATCCACAAAGAGTTTTTTTTTAAAAAAACATTTTTCTGTAAGTGGTAGGAGAAAAACTTATGAGAATATAGAAAATATGAACAAAATAATTGTTTCAGACTTCAAAATTTTGATGACTTCAAATAATCTGTTTATTTTTTGTTTATATAAATAGTCTAGCACAGGTGTTCTTAATTGGTAAGAGTGTGTGGGTGGTATGTGGGGAGGTTCTGTGCAGTATGGTCATTCAGGGACCCAGGATAACAGATGGTCTCAACATATAATTTCCAAGATCACACTGAGTATCAAACTCTAGCCAGTAGATACGCCAAGAAAGCATGGAAGATTTCATGGGGAGTGTATATGAGATAGATTGAAAGTGGCTTCTTTCCTTTCCATCCAAATGCATTTGCCAGAGATCAAACATATGGCTATACCTAACTGCAAGAAAGTATTTCTAGGTATAGGATCAACATTAAATAACAATGAATTGCATTTTTATATAGACCATTAAAAGAGTTAGAAAATTCAATTAAAATAATGGTATCATTTACAATAGCAATAGGAATGTAAAATACCAGCAATAATTCTAACAAAAGGTGTGCAATTTTGCTGGAAGACAGATACATTATGTTTATGGAAGAGTCAGTTCTCTCCAAATGAATCTATAGATTCAAAGCAATTGATTAAAAGAAAAAAAATCCCCTTTGGGAATTTTTCAGAATTGGACAAACTAACCCTAAAATTTGTATTACAATGCAAAAGTAAAGAATAGTCAAGATGCTCCTTATAAAAATGAGTCAGGTGGTGTTGTAGGTGGGGGCAGGGGGCATTGGCCTACCAGAAAGGAAGAATTAGTGTAAAGCTACACTGATTAACATAGTGTGATATTGGCACAGGGTATACAGCAGATTGATGGAGCAGAACTGAAGTCCAGAAACAGATCCAAGTGTATTTGGAAACCTGATTTATGACAGAACTGGTACTGCATATCACTTGGCAAAGATAAGCTCTTCGATAAATGGCACTGGGAGAGTTACCCATGAGAGGAAAACATGATGTGGATTTTGATACACAACCATATAGAATGACCAATCCAAGACAGATCAAAGACATAATTGTAACAATCAAATATTAAAAATATTAAGAAAAAGTGTAGGTGAATGTCTCTAGGATCCCAGACTAGGAAAAGATTTAATAAAAATAAAGAGAACAAAACATTAAATCCAAGTTATGTAAAAACTGACATCAAAACAAAGAATCTCTGTTCTTCAAGAGATACCAGTGGAGATAAAAATATGAGTGACGAAATGGAAGAAGAAATTTTCTACCCCCATGATTATTTGTTAATATCTACAAGAGATAGATACTATATATGATGCTATAAGAAAGATAAATTATTTGATAGAAAACTGGGAAATGATCTATATAAGCATTTCACAAAATGGTGAATTATGGACACATGAAAAATGATATGATCTTATGAGATATTTGTATTAATAGTTAGAACTCAAGTTTCAAGCTCCAGCTTTCTTTTTACAAATATGTTTGTTTTTTCACCGTTGCACACCCTCCTTTCATTCTTCTTCATTAGCTATCTCCTTCTTTCTCATGCTCTGCTTGGTGCGACAAGCTGGTAAGTGAAATGCAATTTTAACAGTCTCAGGTGGGTTTGCTTCCTTTCATAGGATGTGTGCTGCTTCAGACACTGTTTGGGTCAATTTCCTAATTTTTGCTTTTATTTCAATTGAATGAGTCATGCTTGTCAGTTCGATGGAGAAAAAAGAGGAAATTGATCAGTTTCCTTTGTTTTAAAAAAATCATCAAGTTTGTAAATTGCACATCTTGAACTGTCTGGTTTTTGACAATAGAAGAGTGTCTTAGGTTAAAAGAATTATGCGGCTTAGTCTATTGATTCATGCCTCTGGCCTTTCATGCACATGGTTATATTATTATTCCAGGAAATTGGTTTTCTGTCCTATCATTTGTCAATTTGTATATGTGAAGATCAGTGCATTTCTTCCCAAATACTTGAAATTTTGACACAGACATGGCACGAAAGCCCCTTATGTTTTATTGTCAAGGGTAAAAAATTCTGACTTAGCAATGAGAAGAAATAATGTTTTTATATTTGATTTCTCAAACAGTTCTGGTTCACTGCAGATCTTCCTTTTATTTGCTGAAAGCCCCAGGAATAGAGGAAATCCCTGCCACCCAGAGAGCTTCATTAGCCTCAGAGAGTACAGGTGAATGTTCTCACCTATGTGCTCAGGAGGGATACTCATAATGTTTAGTTATTCTGAAAGGAAAAGTGCAATGAGGTCATGGAGAAGCTTGAGAAAGGAGGAAAAAATGTACTGCAAGATATAGTCAAAAGCAGACAAAGGCTATTTTTTCTTGTTTTTGTTTTTTAATCAGGTGATTTCTGCCATTCACAAATTTAGTGTTCTGACTCTTTTTCTGATTTACCATACATTCGTTTTCAGTGTAATTACTGAGCAAAATTACATACCAATTATCTCCTGGATATTTGTCATACACAAATGAACACAATGACAAAAATCCCTATCTTCATGGAGCTTGCATTCTAGTGGGGAAAGACTGACAGTAGCCTACAAGCATAATGAACAAATGAATTCAATGAAATTTTGGAAACTAATTATGATAGAGAAAAGGAAAAGAGCCAAGTAAGGGACATTGGATTATTGATGAGACAGTTGTCATCTTGAATATAGTTTCCAGGGAAGGGCTCCATTAGGTAAGCAGAAATTAAAAGAAGGCGGCTGGGGGTATGAATGCTTGCCTAGCGTGTTCTAGGCACTGGGTCCAATCCCCAGCATCACAATGAAGCAGAAACAAAAGCTTAAGAAAAAAGTTCAATTACCTTTTGGCTGGGTGCTGTGGCACATTCCTATAAACTCAGTGACTCAGGAGACTGAGGCAGGAGGGCTTCAAGTTCGAGGCCAACGTCAGCAGCTTAGGGAAGCCCTCAGAACTTAATGAGGACCAAAGGGATTGGAAAGAAATTAAAAGAGGTGAGGGAGTTTACCAGGCTGATACCTGGAATGAGTTCTAGACAGAGAAAATAACCAACACAAAGGCCCTAATATTCCTGGTGCACTTGAGGGACAGCAAAGGGACAAGAGTAGCAACAGTGGAGTAAGCACAGGAGAAAGACCTAGGAGATGAATTCTGACAGTGGAGAGAGGATCCAGGGTTGGGGGAAGGCAGGCTGTTAGAGCTCTGTAGACCATCAAAATAACATTAACATTTTGCTCTAAGATAAATGGGTGCCTGTGGTGAGAAGAAATTGCTAGGGAGCAAGTGAGCAAGCAGAGAAATCAGTTAGGATGAGATTGAGTCACAAAGGTGAGCTGTTATTGACTTGATCCCGCCACTGTCAGTGGGAAGAATGAGAGTAGATGGCAGTTCCTAATAGACTGGATGTCGGGTATAGAGAAAGGCAGAAGTAAAACATGACTCCTGTGGTTTGGGTTAAGTAGGAGACATGGTGATGACCTCATGCAGATTAGTTTTTGAGGGTAAGGGAAGGCCAGGAGCTTGGTTTTGGATATTTTAAACTTGTGATATCAACTAGAAATTTATATGTGGTTGAAGTGTGTTGTTGGAGTTACAACTTTGAGAACTGACACATATCAGTTGCACTTAAGTTGTGTGTCTGGTTGAGATGGACAAGGTAGTGACCAAAGATAGCAAACAGACTTTGCAGTTCCAGTGGTACTCCAGGGTTGGAGATGGAAGGCTAAAAAGGGGCAACTAGCCAAAGAGACAGAGACCGAGGGGCCATGAAGGTAGGATAGAACCCAGAAAATGTGGGGAGCTGGGAGCCAAGTGAAGAAAATATACCAAGGAGGATGGAGAACCCACTGTATTAAAAGCATCTGAGAAATTGCGTGCATCCTCATGAGAACTGGCCTTTGAGTTTTGCAGTGTGAGGGTTTCTGGTGACCTTTGTAAACAAATGAAGTTTCCTTGACTTGATGGGAGATGAAAGCCTGAAGGGAGTCAGTTGAAGAGAGATGGGAGGAGAGGAATTGGAGATGGTGACCCACGACAAGTGCCCACGACTCTTTGGAAGATTGTTGCAAATAAATATGGCTGTTGTCTGCAGGGGAAAGGTTTTTGGTCTGTTTTTTGTTTGATTGTTACCAAGAAGAATAAGAGCAGGTAAAAGGAAGAAATCTAATAAGGAAAATCTGATGATGCAGGAAAGAGTTCTCAGTGACCATGAATTGCACTCTCTTGTTTCCTCAGATCATTTCTCCTTAAACTGCATTTGTTCCTTGGCATATGTGTCTGGCACAGACCTTGGAACTCCATCAATCGGTATCTCTGTTTGTAATACAGCAAAAATTATTTGAAATGTAAAAAGAGGGATCTGTGGGAAGCTGACAAATGGTAATGAATGAAGCTCTTTAGATTTTAATGATCAAAATTTGATTGAAGTCCCCCCGCTTTTTTTTTTTTTTAGATTTAGAATGTACTTTACAATTGTAGAAAGAAAGAATGGAAATCAGGTTGCTATCTCGTGTGATATTCTAGGGAGGTTTGGAAGGGGCTGGAAGAATTTAACTTCTCTGTAAAGGAAATACCAGAAGGTAGAGACAGAGATGCCTGACAAATTCTATACTGTTCCTGCTGTGTGACATCTTCTGTTGCCTTCAGTGAGGCGTTGAGCCTTCATGCTGAATAATCCATCAAGCATACTCTTAGAGGGGTCTGGGTTTTCACATCCCCGTTGTTGCCCTGTCATATTCCTCTTTACCTTCCTTGGGACACCACTGCCTTGTAATCATGGTAGGATTTTAGGTGTAGGAGCTCCAGTGTTCAGACCATCTGATAAAATGTAAAAATAATAAAAACCCTCAGGAATACTTTAAGAGCCCTTTTGCTTGGGTTTGGGGGTTTCTTGCCTTTTCTGTAGCCTTCCTCTTAAGGAAAATGAAAAATATGTTCAAGTGGAGAACTTGATTATGGAAGAGTGACTCCTCAATGATCAAGTTTGTAGGAGATGTCTTGGAAAGAGGTATTTTTGAACTTCAAAAATTCCAGTTTTCACATTGTTTTAAGTTGAAACAGCTCAAAGTCTCAGCAGCAGCCATTTACTGCCTATTAGGAGGGTGTCTTGCATTGTTAAGCTTGACATTTAAAAGCTCTGATTGAAGAATAAAGAAATAAAGAATATGAATAAATAAGAATAACTCGCGTTAATTTAACTATTGCTAACATTATTTTTGTGAAAATAGGCTTAATGAAGCATTATCTACTCCCCAGTGATTATTTTGCCTTTCAGGTATGCTGGGAACTACGGGGACCTTTCATAACCTTTAATGCTTACTGATTCAGATGCCTATAATTTGATACCAGCAAAATGCATCACTAGAGAACCCAGCGGCTAAGCCATAAAACCTTTGATTTACACCACTGGGGCTATCTGAAGTGAAATTGCTTTCCCATTGTGGGCTGGCACTGAGAAAGAGACCTCATCATTGGTAGGAAAGAGATTTGAGCTTTGTTATTTCCAAGGTAGATCAATTTTCATTTATTAATAATATCTCATTATGTGGTACTTAAGTGGAGGATAAATAATTCTTTTTTGTATCAAGGGTATTCCATGGCACTTGTAAGTGCTTTTGTTAAGTGCTTTCTCATTTACTTGGAGAAGAGTAAAGTAGCTGCTGAAGAATCCTCACTTAAGACCTGACTATAAATTGTTGTTCCCCTGTAGTTTTGGGGGACATGTGCTCAGGGAAAGGGGATGGTTAAAGAAAAATTCAATGATATTCTCTTTCCTTGGCTAGAAGGCACCAATATGAAAATCTTGCAAGCATTATTCTTAAAAAAACAAGAAGTCTTTGTGACAAGGCAATTAGTTAAGAGGGAAAGTACTGAGGATGATGACCTTTCTACCATGACAGAGAAAGATGAAATTGGCTTGAAGTTAGAAAAAAGAAAAAAAATAAATAAGGAGATTCATTAGACAGTCGAAGGTTGCTATGGAAGGTGACTTTTTCCTTCCCTAATGATTAAAACAAATTCATAACAATTACTAGAAATGGTTCAGTTCAGTTATTAGTGGAATGGTTGCCAAGTTCTAGGGAATCTTGCAGACAGAAGGTGAGGCAGACTTAATGCTTGAGTCTCCTCAAAATTCAGATGTTGAAATCGAATATCCAATGTGAATGCATGAGGAGGTGGGACCCTTGGCAGGTGATTACATCATGGGGATGGGGCCCTCATGAATGGAATTAGTGCTGTTATAAAAGAGGCCAGGAAGAGAAATCTTGCCCCTTCTGGCTACGAGAAGATGCAGCAAAAAAGCTGTCTGTGGGTTGGGAAGGGACCCTCACTAGACACTGAATCTGCCAGGGCCTTCATCTTGCACTTCCTTGCCTCCAGAACTGTGTGCAATAAATTTCTGTGGTTTAAAAGCTACTCAGTTTACAGGGACTTGTTAGAGAAGCCTGAAGGGACTAAGAAGGGGAGAATTAAATGATTTCTGTGGTTTCTCACAACACAATGATCTAATTTAGAAAATTAGACATATGTAAATAGTATAATGAATTTTATGGAAATGCACAAAACTGGATAGTCAGACAACAACCTCTGTTTAATTGTTCAAGTTATCTATCTTGTGAGGAATTGGATCTCTTTTCTCTCATTCTACATGGTTCTGAGGGCTTTTTAAAATTTTGCTTTGGTATTGGGGATTGAACCCTCGTGTGCTTAATCACTGAGCCATATCTCCAGCCCCTTTTATATTTTATTTAGAGACAGAGTCTTGAACTCTCTATCCTCCTGTCTCAGCCTCCCGAGCCATTGGGATTATAGGCATGCTCCACCATCCCTGGACTGAGTTATTTTTAATTTTATTCCAGGCTGAGGTTGGCAACTTGGAGCAGATATTGGTGCCTGTGTATATCAGAAAGGATTCTGAGGTCATAGCAATTTCAGTGGGAAGAAAGGCTTGGTTGCTTGGTGAGGTCAAGGGGAAGAGGGTAATGGCAGTGCAGGTAGATCTACCATCCAGTTTCTAGACAAGAGTCAGCAAACTTTTCTGTAGAAGTTCAGATATTTTGGTCTTTGCAGGGCGTATTGTCACTGCTGTAACGACTTGACACTCCTTGGCAGTGTGAAGGCAGTCAGAGACAACATAAAGCACTCATTTGAAAACAAAATGAGAGTGGCTGTGTTCCAACAAAGGTTTATTTACAAGAACAGGGAGTGGGCTGCCTTTGGCCCGTTGGCCTAAGTGTGCCAACTTCTGTTCTATAGACTAGTAATCAGAGTTCCTTGCTCTCTGCTAATGCAGAGATAAAATAATAATATTCACTCAGAAACTCATTTTTGTGTGGTCGCTTCACATACTACAGACTCTATGATGTTTTTGCTGCAATTGTTTGACAACACACTTTCCCAAGGGGAAGAGTTCATGGTAGAGCTAAAGCTGGTGCTTTTTCAGGGAAAGTATTTAGGCAGCAGGATTTGAAATGTACATGTACAAATTCTACATTGGAAGCAAATTTCCGGGGAATTGTCAGAGCATAAAATTAGGTGTAGTTGAGAAGGAGCGTAAGCCTTGAGGTATGGCGAAACTGAGATAGCAGGATGAAGGAAATTAACACTGGGATAACTTATGGGCTTCAAAATTACATTTTTCATAGGAGTTAGTGCCTCCCTCCTGACAAAGATATTTTATGCATTTTATTCAATCTTTATTGCTTGAGTAGATTAGAAACTCATCCTGCACAATCCGAATAAAATGACTCCAATTACAACAATATTGTCTATTATTATACCTCCCAAATCCTGCCAAGTCACACCTGCACAGGCTTGACTCTGAACAGAGTGCCATTGTGAATGTACTTTCTAGATAGGAAATTTTAATCTATTCCTGGTTAAAAGGAAATTCTAATTTCCTGCCAAGACAATCATACATTTTGGCTTAAGTATAAGCCAAGCCGATATGTTCCTATGTTACAAAATTTGAGCAACGTAGGCCCACCTATTGAAAAGCATCTTCTTCAAAAATTACTAAAAGACTTGGGATTTCCAAAATTAGAATGTTTTTTAAAGTCTGTATTGCAAATATGCAAAAGCAATAGGAAAAAAATTCTAGTTTTAGCTGAGAAAGAACAGAAACAAAAGTGTGGTTACAAGCGAGGCATGTCAGTTATGAGAAAGATGCCAAGATTCTTTTTGAAAGGGGAAAACTTCCAATTTCATGATGGCTCTGATATTCAAGGTCTTCAGTGTTACTATTTTATGGTATGATCTTTCCAATCTCAACAATTCACATTTGTGAAATAGAAATCACTCTGATTTGGAGTGAAGGATGTATTTGGAACTAATATGGAGAACAATAAATAGTAGAGGCGATGAAAGTGAACACCATGGCAGGGTTCAATTTCTTATATTGCTCAGATGTGGACAAAGAGCAAAGATCTTGGTGACCTTACTAAAATAATTGGGGGTAGCAGGGAAAGGTCAGCAGGAACTTTGTTTTTGTTGTTGGTGGTGAAAAGAACAAACCAACCCCCAAAACCTATCCCTAAAGATAACATGGTCTTCAGTCAATTATAAGAAAATTTAATTGATAATTTCTTTATTAGGGAGTTTTCTTTTCTCCAGAAAGTCTCCCCTCTTCTTCCTCTTCTCCAATTTGACTTCTGGTGTTGGAGAAGCCTCACTGCCAATGGGGAGAGGGCTTTTTGGTGCAAGTGCGATTGTTTTCTGCCAGCTCCTGCTGACCCTAGTTGGTCTCTGGTCTATTTTGATAGCTATCTTTACTTCATCCTCTGCTGAAGTGACTGTGACTATTTTTACTTGAGTTCTGTATTCTCTGTATGGTTAGAAACAACTTTCTTTGCCCCATGCCAACTGTGGATGCAGATGCATCTTGGCTTTTATAAGTATAGAACTTCTGACTCACCCAAGTCCTCTCATCAGCTCCTGACTTAGGCTCTTAACCCCTGACTTAGGTCCTGTCTCAACATGAGGCTACCATGCCTAGGCCTTGCCATTTCTATTCCATTGCAGCTGCCCCTTATTGGCCCAGGGTTACTCTGAAAGGTGTTCTCTTCTCCTTCCTGAGAAGTAGGGTACAAGTTCCTCTAGGATACTATACTCAACCTTGTCAGGGTTTTTATATTCTTAAAGACCTCCTTCATCCAGGTCTCAGAGCAACCTTAGAGCTGAGAATGTTACATCTGAGAGAGCTTGGCATAGTCTTGTGTTTCATGCCCATTCTTAAATCCCTCTTCCTCTTCCTTCCAATAGAATTTCTGTTTCTCCAATTTACCTGATAGAGGTTTCCCTACATCTTCCTAATTTGCTTCAGAGCAGACTTTCATTGTTCTTATTATACTTACCCTTGTGTGCCCTATAGACTCTTGCTTTGCAAGGACTATCCTAATTTTAGCACTGAAAGACTTATGTCCCAGAAAACCCCTCTCTCCTAGGCAAATTTGGATGGTTGGCTATCCTACCTGTGCTAAATTAACTTTTCAGTTAAGTGTTAGTCCAAAATGCCTTAGGGGAAGGAAAAATAGATTATTCAAAAAGAAACCACATGGGAAAGTACACAACTACAAAATATTTTTCTTCACTATAGAAATAAATAAAGAAAGTTGTTTCTATTACACCTAGCAACTACTTTGTTGAAAGATAGCTGGTTTCACTGCAGAATCAGAAACTGGCTAGCAATGGATTTGATGAAAGTAAAGTGGCTGCCACGTTTGTGAGAATTTTCCTTTCATTGAAGAAGTTTTTAGTCCAAAAAGCTGATTAAATTTAACATTTTGATCAACTGGAGTCATTCAAAAAAATATCTGACTGCAAAAGAGCATTTAAACTAAGTCTTGAAATAACTCACCAGCATGGATATATAAATGAATATTTTTGTTGTGATAAAACAGTATCCATTCAGTGTTTAGTGCAATAATGTTTGAAATAGTATTTTAAAATGAGGAAAGACATGAAAGCTTTGGTTAGATTCTTGAAATCATGTTGATTTTGGGCAGTGAAGTATAGGTCCTTATCCTGGGTGCATGCATGACAGGTCTTTATGCTATCAAGGCCGGGCAGTGTGACAGGCCAGCCTAAAAGATTCCCATAGAGGCTAAGGCAGGCAACATGGACGAGCATCTCAAGCCTGATCAGGTCTTAAAGGTACATTCCAAGCCCAGTGATGATTCAGGCAATAGTCAGATTTAAACTTTCTAAGAGAAGATAGCTGTATCCCAACAGGCAGGTGAGAATGAAGCCCAGCTGAGAGGACATTAGATATTGAGGCAAAGGATGACTGAGCAGGAAGACACGGTACATCAATAAACCTAGTTTGGGGTATGGTGGCAGGGTTCAAAATAGGAAAATACCGGCAGGAGCAAGAAGCCCCTCAATAGGAATTTGATTCTCCAATGGGCATAAGGGACAGAAGAGTGATAACCAGGAGACCACTGGGCAACCCACTGACCTTCTTGGGGGCCACTGATGCTGGGTGTGAGCAAAAGCTATAATTTGGCTGCTGTGCTAGCTTTCCATCACTATAAAAATGCCACAGATAATTCTAAAGATGAAATATTTATTTTGGTTCACTTTTTTAGAGGTTTTAGTCCATAATCAGGTTGGGCACATTGCTTTTGGGCCCAGGGTGAGGCAACACATGATAGCTGATTGTGTGTGGTGGGGCAAAACCACTCAACTCATGGCTGAGAAACCAAACGAAGAGAAAGAGGAAGGAGTTGGATCCTATAATCCCCTTCGAGGGCACATTCCCAGTTACTCTAAGACCTCCCTTTGGGCCCTACTCCATTACGTTTCCACCACCACCCCATAGTACCATGCTAGGGACCAAGCATTTTCTAAATGGACTCTTCAGATTTAAAGGATAACAGGTGCAGAGTGATAGGCTTGTGTCACAGCCTATTAGGCTCCTATGTATAAATACAGCTTTGATTGGAATCTGGGACTGGATGAACCTCCAAACAGGGAGAACTTCAAGGAACAGGGCACAGTGAAGATGGGTAAGTGGGATCAGTGATAGAGCTGTCCTGCTGTTTTCTTAAATTGATTGACCTGGATGTGTCACCTTCTGTCAAAGACTCCAGGCAGTATAAGGACAGGCAGGTACCGCCTGCAAATGGCTATCATACAAACTCAGATTATAATTGTTCTTTGTATTTGCTTTCTTGTTTGTCCTATATGAAATGCCAGCATTTCAAAGGGACACGGAATGGCTCCTGCAGCATAGCCCATGACATGGCCTGGCCTTCACATACTTCTCCATGGATTGAGATGATGTGGAGAACTGTTTGTCTCATCTTATACATCCTTGTAAGGGTTTCCCTGCTAAAACCAGCTTCCCACCTGCCCTGTGTACTGCAGGGTTGGCTTTCATCTATCATGTCACACTTCTGCTCGCATCTGCCATACATTTGGTGCACTGGCAAGTTTTCAGAATAAACCCTTGAATGGGTGTGAAATTAAAGCAGTGCAAACCCAGAATTTGATAAGCACCGCTCAGCTCAGTTTCATTCAGATGGGACAGTCGAGGGTCATGCTGCTATTTCCACATAGTAATTGATTAAAAAAATCAAATAACCTATGGAGCATTGTGCTAAGTGTTCTGGTCACCTTAGGAGAGAAGAACAAGTAGAGGATGTAACACTATACTCTTGGAGTAGAAAAGCTATTTAGTGGAACAATCATGCAGTACTGGAAATAGGAGACCTATGATTAAATTTCTATTCTGCCACTCTGAGTTTGAGCAAGTCACTTAACCTTTTAACATCTTTAAGGATTGGCTATCACAAGAATTTAGAGCTGTTGTGATAATGAAATAAAAAAACCCAAACAAACATAGTAGCATAACACAGAGCCTGTAACAGAATTGATGCTTCCTAAACATATACTGAAATCAGATGCATTAATAGTAAATATCCCAAACTGCACACCAAATAGCATACAATCAAGCGCTAAATTATGTGGAACACAATGGAGGAAGTCATGAAGGCTTATTCACAAGTGGGCTTGATGAAAAATTAGCTGTCACATTGGGGTAATGAATTTCACATGGACTCAGTCACAGGGAGTAGCCATTTGGGGCTGAATCCATAATTTTAGTTTTACATCAGATAAAAAGTATTTACACTTTTTTTTCTGACTTTAAAAGCAATATAGATACATTGTAGAAAATATGAGCAAAGAAGAAATGTTTGAAATCAAATTGAGTATAAAACCTATTTCTATATATAAAATTATTATGTAAAATACAAATACATATTCTATATAGAAGCTCTTCTTTTATGTCCTGCTTATTTTTAATCTAGATTGTATAATGACGAATTTCTTACTCTTTTTTTTCTCTTTTTAAATTCTTGGAAAACCATATTTTAATAGATGTGAAATATGCAGTATTTCATTTATGGGTGCACTATATTATACTAATTATTCTCTGGTTTTGTTAAGAGTGTGTCTTTTCTCTATTTGTAGTTAACATCTCAGAGATTCAGTTTTTGCTGGATTTTGAGAAAATTTTCTTTTTCAGGATAGGGTCCTAGAGGAGGAATTGTATTATTAGGCTAAAGTGTATGACCTTTTAATGTCCAGAATTTAAATTGCAAATTTTTTTTTTTCTGGAAAGGTTGTATCATGTTTATCAGGTACAATTTATGATCAGGCCCATCTCACCACAGAAGTATAATTATTACTTAAAATTGATGATTCAGTAAATGCAAAGTATTTAAAATGCATATTTTCTTGGATCAGAATAAGGCTGAGAGTATTTTTCCTCTTAGTTTTCTTTTTGATTTGTGAAATACCTTTAAGTACAGATTGATATATGTACTGCAATTATTGTTTTCCAGTTCGTAGTGGTCCTACTTAATTTTGTTATGGTTTGGCTCTTAAATGTCCCCCAAAGGCCCACATTCCTTTTTGTCACTTACATACAGTAGAGTATATTTTGATATTTTCAAATATTATACATACATATAATAAATATAACTTGTTCCAAATTAGGTTCCCATTATTGTGGTTGTACATGATGTGGAGTTTCATTGGTTGTGTATTTGTATATGAAGATGGGAAAAATTTGTTGGATTCATTCTTCTTATTACCATTCCTTCTTCTTCCCTTCATTCCCCTTTGTCTAACCCAATGAACTTCTAATCTTCCCTTCTCTTGTTGTGGGTTAGCATCCACATATCAGAGAAAACATTCTACCTCTGATTTTTTGGGACTGACTTATTTCACTTAACATGATACTCTCCAATTCCATCCACTTACCAGCAAATGCTAAGACCCATATTGGTGATGACCAGTCTGTGGTGCTGCTGCGGGTGATGGAACCTTTAGTGGGTGGGGCCTAGTGGAAGGAAGTTAGGCCATGGTGGGTGTGCCCTTGATGGAAAATGGGAACTCCAGCCCCTTCTCTCTCCACTTTCTGGCGGCCATGAGGTGAGCAGCTTTACTTCTCTACATGCTTTCCACCAGGATGTTCTGCTGTGCTCCAGGCTCAAAAGCAAGTGACCTTGGACTAAAATCTTTTAAACTGTGAGCTAAAACAAACCTTTTCTCCTTTCAGTTGTTTACCTCTGGTGTTAGGGTTAGGGTTAGGGTTAGGTTAGGACAGAAAGCTGACTGATACTTTGGGGTATACTTTTCTTGCTATGTGCAAGTTTAAAAATTTTCACAGAATCAAACTTTTCCTCTTATAATATTGTCTAGGCTTATAGGCATATTTTTTTTCTCTGAAGATCAGTTAAATATTTGTGCTTAATTTTAAGATGTTAAAGTGTTTTTTGTTATTGAATAAAGACTGTTAAGATATTAAATGTACAATAGTATAATGTGACATTGATATAAAAATACGTATAGAAATTTAATTTATGATAAAGTTGACATTTCAAATCAGTGAAGAATGACTTGTTAATAAAATGCTTTAGGCAATCTACCTGTTTATTGTTTCACCTTTATATTTTTCTAGTGATGTTATCTTTGTTTCTGTGTTTTTTTTTGTTTCATTTATTTTCTGTATATACATCCTATTTATTTGCTTGTATTTTGTATTGTATTTTATCCATTATTTGTGATACTATACATGTAGTTTATATTTTCATTAATGATCAAATTTAGTCACTAATTTTAACCTTTCAAAGGGAGACTTTCAATTAAAATTATAAAATGTTATCTTTTGAGATCTTTCTATTCCATATAAGAAATTTATGCTACTTTGGTTTTTTTAGGCCAAATATGGGATTTATTTTTATAGCAGAAATTTTGACAATTATTTTTATTGCAATTTTCTTTACATTTAAGATATAATGCATAAATTATAAATCAAAATGTATAAATGTTTATATAATATAGTGCAATATAATATATATCTACACAATAATATTCATGCTACAATATACATTATGGACAGTATTCATTTCCAAACAAACTTTCTAACCATTAGTTATTATTTCCAATTTTTTATTATTTAAATACACATTAAATTTACCATCTTATCCTTTTTTGAATATACAGTCAATGATATTAAATACATTCATAATGTACAACCATCACCACTATTCACCTCCATACTCCCTCCCCCAGCTTTTTTTTTTTTTTGTGTGTGTGTGTGTGGTGCTGGGGATTGAACCCAGGACTTTTTGCATAATAAGGCAAGCATTCTACCAACTTAGCTATATATATCCCCAGCCCATCCATACTCTTTTCATCTGAAAAAAACTCAGACTCTATAGCCATTAAACAACTTCTATTTTCTTCTACCCCCAATTTCTAACAACCACCAATCTACTATTTGTCTCCATGATCTTGACTACTCTAAATACCTCATATGAATGGAACCACAGAGTATTTGCTCACTTATGAAACTTGTTAGCATAATGTCCTGGAGTTTAATCCATGTCACAGCAAATAGCAGAATTTCCTTTTTAAGGCTGAATAGTATTTAACTGTGTGCAGATACCACATTTTGCTTATCCTTTCATCCATTGATCACCTTTTGGGTAAGTTGTCTCCACATCTTAGCTATTGTGAATAATGCTGCTATGAACATGGATGATCAAATATCTTTTGAGACTCTGTTTTCAATACTTTGGGTATATATTAAGAAGTGAAATTGCTGGATCATATGGTAATTTTATTTTTAATTTGTAGGGGTACCACTGTTTTCCACAGTGGCCATATCATTTTATATTCCCACCAACAGTGTGTAAGTGCTCTACTTTCTCCGTACCCACATCAATACTCTTCTTTTCTTTTTGGATGGTAGTGATCCTAATGGCCATGGGGTGGTATCTCAATGTTGTTTGGATTTGCATTTCCCTAATGTTGAGCATCTATTTATGTCTTTATTTGTCATTTACATATCTTTGGAGACATGTCTATTTTTTTGTGTGGTTTTTGATGGGGTTGTTTATTTTGCTATTGTTGAGTTTTACTTTTCTATATATTCTGAATATTAATCTATCATTAGATATATGATTTGAAAATATTCTATTCTGTGGATTGCCTTTTTTGTGGATAATATCTTTTTATGCAAAAAAAGTTTTACATTTTTATGAAGTCAAATTTGTCTATTTTTCTTTTGTTGCTTGTACCTTTGGTGTCATATACAAGAAATCATTGCTGAATACAATACTTGTGAAGCTTTTGTCTTATGCTTTCTTCTAAAAGTTTGATAGTTTTAGGCCTTATATTTGATATGATGGTCTTTAATTCATTTTGAGTTAATTTTTCTTTATGCTGTTAGGTAAGGATCCATCTTTATTCTTTTGCATATGGATATCCAGTTATCCCAGCACCATTTATTGAAGATGACTTTTTCCCCATTTGTTTGTCTTGGCAGCTTTGTAAGAAAAATAATTTGGCCAAATATCTTCGGGTTTATTTTTGGTTTCTATTCTAGTCCATTGGTATGACTGTCTTTATAGCAGTACTACATCATTTTACTTAGTATAAATTTATAGTGAGGGTTGAAGTCAATAAGCATGAGTCCTTCAGCTATTCTCTCTTTTTTCAAGATTGTTTTTATTATTCATGGTATCATATAAATTTTAGGATGATTTTTTTTCCACAAGAATTTTAGAGTGGGTTTTCCATTTCTGCAAAAATTTTATTAGAATTTTAATTTGGATTGTATTAAATCTGTAGATTATTTTGATCACTGTTGACATCTTAACAGTCTAAGTCTTCCAGTCCATTGTGAATAGTGTCTTTGGATGCATGTAGTTTTTATCTTTTTATGAAGTCCAGTGTGTTTTGCCACAACTTGTGGGGCCATTAATTCAGCTTCCCAGAGCAGGCAATGAGGGCATGGAGAAAAGACAAACAGACACATAAATAGAGAAAAAGCTGGATCTTGATTGTTGACTACAAACCTTGAGAGAGATGGTGACACACAGCAAGCTCAGCATGTTTATTATGTAGCTAAAAACATCAAAAGGATTTATTGTGGGAAAGTTTCTTTAAAGTAAGCAGAATCAAAGTCATGAGTATGAGCAGCCCAATGATGATTATCAGCTTTTGCCCATAACTTTCTACCCCTGAGCAGCTGGCCTCTGAGCTTCAAGGTCAAGAACTGAGTAACTTCGTGGATATTAAGAATAGGGCATCTCCTATTGAATAGGGCATCACTGTAGCAACTGGGCAGTCTCAAATTGACACCTTCACAGCGAGTTTCCAAAAGAGGCATTGCCTCTTATCACAGGACATTTCCAGACCCATGATTCAGTCACTGCTCCCACTAATGTTTATTTTTTCTATTGTTGCTTGTACCTTTGGCGTCATACCCAAGAAATCATTGCCAAATCCAATATTATGAAGATTTTGTCCTATGTTTTCTTCTATGTGTTTTATAGTGTTTAATTATTTTCCTATGCAGCTGAATTTGACTTGTTGGCAACTTATTGAGAATTTTTGCATCAAAGCTCATGGGGAATGTTGGTCTGTAATTTTATAGTAGTGTCTTTAGCATTGGTGTCAGAATATTTTTGTCTCATAGAATGGGTTAAAAAGTGTTCTCTCATGCTCAATTTTTTTGTGTGTAAAAGTTTGAGAATTGATGTTAGTTTTTCTTTAAATGTTTGATTGCAGATGAATTTCATGATCGCCTTTTCTGTTTCTATGAGCAATGCCATTGGGAATTTGATAGGAATTGCAATAAATCTGTATAGTGCTTTTGGTAGTGTGGTCATTTTGACGATATTAATTCTGCATATCCAAGAGCAAAGCAGATCTTCCCATCTTCTAAGGTCTTCTTTGATTTCTTTCTTTAGGGTTCTGTAATTTTCATTGTATAGATCTTTCACCTCTTTTGTTAAATTGATTCTCAAGTATTATATATTTTTTTGAGGCTATTGAAAATGGTGTAGTTTTTCTTGTTTCCCTTTCTGAAGATTTGTCACTGATATACAGAAGTGCCTTTGATTTATGGGTGTTGATTTTATATCCTGCTACTTTGCTGAATTCATTTACTACTTCTAGAAGTCTTCTGGTGGAGTTTTTTGGATCTTCTAGATATAGAATCATATCATCAGCAAATAGTTTTAATATAAGTTCTTCTTTTCCTATACATATATCTTTGATTTCTTTTGTCTAATTTCTCTGGCCAGTGTTTCAAGAACTATGTTGAGTAGAAGTGGTGAAAGAGGGTATCCCTGTTTTGTTCCAGTTTTTAGAGGGAATGCCTTCAATTTCTCTCTGTTTAGAATGATGTTGGCCTGAGGTTTAGTGTAGATAGCCTTTATGATGTTGAGATATGTTCCTGTTATCCCATTTTTTTCTAGTGTTTTGAACATAAAGGGATGCTGTATTTTGTCAAATGTTTTTTTTTGCATCTATTGAAATGATCATATGATTCTTATCTTTAAGCCTATTGATGTGATGAATTACATTTATAGATTTCCATATGTTGAACCAACCTTGCATCCCTTGAATGAGTCCCACTTGATCATGGTGCACAATCTTTTTGATGTTTTTGTATTCAGTCTTCCAGAATTTTATTGAGAATTTTTGCATCTATGTTCATTAGAGATATTGGTCTGAAGTTTTATTTTTTTGATGTGTCTTTGCCTGGTTTTAGGATTGGGGTGATATTGAATAAGAGACCCAGAATAGCTAAAGCAATCTTTAGCAGGAAGAGTGAAGCAGGTGGCATCACTATACCAGAACTTAAACTATACTACAGAGCAATAGTAACAAAAACAGCATGGTATTGGCACCAAAACAGACTGATAGACCAATGGTACAGAATAGAGGACCTAGAGGCTAACCCACAAAATTACAATTATCTTATATTAGACAAAGGTGCCAAGAACATGCATTGGAGAAAAGATAGCCTCTTCAACAAATGGTGCTGGGAAAACTGGAAATCCATATGCAACAAAATGAAATTAAACCCCTATCTCTCACCATGCACAAAACTCAACTAAAAATGGATCAAGGACCTAGGAATTAAACCACAGACTCTGCTTCTAACAGAAGAAAAAGTAGGCCCTAATCTTCATCGTGTGGTATTAGTCCCCAACTTCCTTAATAAGACTCCTATATGCAAGAATTAAAACCAAGAATCAATAAATGGGATGGATGGAATCAAACTAAAAAGTTTCTTCTCAGCAAAAGAAACAATGTGTGAGGTGAACAGAGAGCCTACATCCTGGGAGCAAATTTTTACCCCTCATACATCAGATAGAACACTAATCTCTAGGGTATGTAAAGAACTCAAAAAGCTAAGAACCAAAAAAACCAAATAACCCAATCAACAAATGGGCCAACACCCTGAACAGACACTTCTCAGAAGAGTATACAAATATATGAAATATACATATACATACTTCATATACAAAAGTGCTCATCATCTTTAGCAATCAGTGAAATGCAAATGAAAACTACTCTAAGATATCATCTCACTTCAGTCAAAATGGCAGCTATTATGAAGACAAACAACAAGTGTTGGTGAGGATGGGGAAAAAGGTACACTCATACATTGCTGGTAGGACTGCAAATTGGTGCAGCCAATATGGAAAGCAATATGGCGATTCCTTGGAAATCTGGAAATGGAACCACCATTTGACCCAGCTATTTGTCTCCTCTGACTATACCCAAAGAACTTAAAAACAGCGTACTACAGGGACACAGCTACATCAATGTTTATAGCAGCACAATTCACAATAGCCAAACTTTGGAGCCAACCTAGGTGCCCTTCAGTGGATGAATGGATTAAAAAATGTAGCATATATACACAATAGAATTTCACTCAGCAATAAAAGAGAATAAAATCATGGCATTTTCGGGTAATTGGATGGCATTGGAGAATATAATGCTAATTGAAGTTAGCCAATCCCATAAAAACAAATGTCAAATGTTTTATTTGATATAAGGAGACTGACTCACAGTGGGGTAGGGAGGGGGAACATGAGAGGAATAGACAGGGAAGAGGGGTGGGATGGAAAGGGAGGAGGCAGGGGATTAGCAAGATGGTGGAATGTGATGTATGAAGACATGAATAGGGTGTCAACCTACTTTATATACAAGCAGAGATATGAAAAATTGTGGTATATATGTGTAATAATTATAATGCAAAAACCCCCACAAAGTACACGTATAAAGATATGAATCAGCGTGAACTACACAAAGATATATAACATTGTGCTTTATATATGTAATAAGAACTGTAATGCATTCCACTGTCATGTATTTAAAAAATAAAATCAATTAAATAACAAATACATGTTAATAAAAAAGTAAAAGGAAAACAAGTAAATGTTTGGTTGAACTTATTTTGAACCCATCAAGTACAAGATTTTTCTTTGTTGGGAGATTTTTTTAGAAAATATTTTTTAGTTATAGATGAGCACAATACTTTTATTTTATTTATTTATTTTTATGTGGTGCTGATGGTTGAACCCTGTGCCTCACACTTACTAGGCAAGTGCTCTCCCACTGAGCTGCAACCCCAGTCCTGGGTTTTTGATCACTGATTCGATCTCTTTACCAATTATAGGTCTGTTCAAATTTTCTACTTCTTCATGATTTAGTCTTGATAAGATTTATGGGTTTTGGTTTTTTTTCTATTTCATTTAGGTTATCCAACCTGTTGGTGTACAATTATTCATGGTAATCTCTTATAATTTTTTTTTATTTCTGCAGAATCAGTATTAACATCCTATTGATTTTAATTACTTGAGTCTTTCTCTTTTTCAGAATCTATCTAGCAAACTTTTGTCAATTTTGTTAATCTTTTTGAAGAAACAACTTTTGATTTTGATTTTGACTTTCTGTATTATTTTTGTTCACTATTTATCTCTGATCCAATGTTTATAATCTTCATGCTTGATTTAAGATTTAAGTTTATTTTCTATTTCCTTAAGTTACTGGATCTGAGTTGACCCTCCAAAAAAACTCCTGTGTTAATCCGGGTTAAGATGATTGAATTAAGTCCTCCTAATGTGAGTGGACTAACTGGTGGCAAGTCTAGATAGAAGGCATGACCTGGAAAGGTGCGTCAGCCCTGTGGCTCCTGCTACTCTCTCTCTGCTTCCTAGCCACTGTCAGTGGAGTAGTGCTCTTCTGACACATCTTTCTGCCATGATGTCCTGCCTCACCTTGGGCTCAGAGCCAGAATGAAATTAGACAGCCATAGACTGAACTTCTGGAACTATGAGCCCAAAATAAACTTTTCCTCTTCTAAGTTGTTCTTGTCAGGGATACTGGCCACAGTGACAAAAAGCTCCCTAACACAGTGATGATGGAAATGTTCTATATTTGTGCTATTCAATATGACACCCACGTGCTCCTATAACTATCGAGTACTGAAGAGCTTGATTTTTAATTTTATTTAAATTAAACAGCTTTAAAGTTAAATGTAAACAGCCACATGTTACTAATGGCTACCCTACTGGACAGTGAATTTCTAGAGTAGTATCTTCTGAGCAAGAGGAGATTTCTATTTTTTCATTGTCTTCATAGGTATTTTGATGGAGATCTGGGAATTGCTGCATGGAGTACTGTTGAAAACCATTCTAGAGCATATATCTACCATTTTTGTTATCATTTTGGATGATTAATATCCTCCTAATGCCCATCTGTTGCAGACATGTTCTCCAGGGTGGCAGGATTGGGAAGTGATAGAACCTTAGAGAAGTAGGTTATGTGGGAGGTCTTTAAATGATTGGGGTATGCCTTTAAAGAGGGTAGTGGGACCCAGCCCCTTCTTCCACCCAGCACATCCACCTTGATGTGCTGCCTCATCCCAGGCCTAAAAGCAATGTGTCCTCCCAATCATGGAGTGGAATCTCTGAAACCAGGAGCCAAAATAAACTTCTTTTTAAGTTAATTGTCTCAAATATGTTGTTATAGTTATAGAAAGTTGACTAAAAATATTCTTCTAACTCTTCCTCCCTCCCTTCCAAAATTTGTAAACAATGATAAGATTCTTAGGCAAAATTTTGTAATCAACTTTTATTACTTACACTTAATCCCTTTTGGTGTCAACTTATGTATAGTCGACTGTATACAGACAGACTGTATACAGAGCATTGAGTTTGTTATGGCAGGTGGGGAGGAGGATACATAGGAAAGAAATACTTTCAAATTATCAGTTCAGAGGTTACCTTCTTAGCGACTTTAAAGTATTATCTTCTTTAAAATGAAAGAAAATTTGAATTACTATGTTTTTCCATGACAGGAATTATTTTTTTAAAAGTCACCTTATAACAAATTTATCCACAAATTGATTGATTAATTAAGTAATCAATAAACATGGTGAATATTTGTACCATGTAGGTCTTTGTGCCAGTTACTTTGAAGCAAAAAGGGGATCAAGTGACAGATATAGAGACTAAAGTATAATTTTTCCTGACTTTTGAGTTAAACTAAAGGTCCAAGAAAGAGAAATATTAAAAAATACTAGATTATTATTAAGTATACTGCTTTATGGAAAAGAATGCAATCACATGAAATTTGGACAGCTCTAGAAAATCTGGAAGACATAGTTATTGCCTTTATTGAAAGACTTTTTATCCTAAAGAAATAAAATACACACAAAAAATGTAGGTAGCCTACTCAAGCAATGATGCTTAGCTTTAGCAGATTAATTTATTTTTAATTAAAGAATTGTTATTTTTGAAACCTAATTTATCCAAGCAATTAAAAATTTAAATGCTTCTTCACCTTCTCTTCTTTATAATTATATCTCATTTATCACTTTAATGTTTCATGAAAGTAATATCTAGAGTAAATCAGAATAAATGACACACTAACTTCTTTCATTCCACATATAAGTATTGTGTTTACTACCTGCAGGGCACTGAGCTAGGCAGTAGTCAGGATGTTTTAGGTGCTTAGTCAGATTTTCATCACTGGGACAAAAGGAAGAAATATTTGTTTTGGCTCATGGTTTCAGAGGATTTAGTCCAGGGTAGTTTAGCTCCATTACTTTGGGCTGGACGAGAGGGAGAATATCATGGAGGAGAGGTGTAGCAGAGGAAAGCTTGATATCTGGGAAGCCAAGAGTGAGAGGAAGGGGTTGGGGACAAAATACAGTCCCCAAGGGGAGAGCCTCAGGTTCCACTCTCCTCAACTAGGTCCTACCTCCTACAGTTTCCATCACCTCCCAGTAATCCCCTCAAATTATAAACCCCCATGATTCAATCACTTCCCCAAATCCTCACCTCTGAACACTGCTGCATTGAGGAGTAAGCCTTCAATATATGAGCCTTTGGGGGACATTCCAGATTCAAACCACAACAGATGCTCTTCATGCGGATAATAATGCAGAAACTGAGAATGGGTTTATACTTAGTACATGTACTTTCTTGCTACACAGAGAAAAAAAGTGTGAATGAGAATCTAGAGAGGACTAGTTATCACAACAGGTCTAATATAGTCCTTGAAGTGCAGTTGGAAGGCGTTCAGTGCCATCTAAGTCCTTAAAAGACCTTTATTTTATTTTTTCTACTTTTCCCTTGTTAAGGCTTAGTATCAAATTGAAGCAATTTTATGTTTTGAGAAAGGAGTGAATGAAAGTTAAAGACTCTTCAAGGCCAAGCATTCCAATGGCCCCTCACAACCACAGTGACATGGTCTGTCAATTATAGAATGTATGCAAAGACTTGCTTTGGCTATAACTTTCACTCCATTGCCAATCAACAGTGCTCTAGGGAAACAATTTGGATACAATAAGATTTTTTTTTTCCTGAAAAAGAAGAACTTGCAATCTTGCTAACTAATAGAGTTTTCTTTGCCAATATTGATTTGTCAATAGATCCATGTCTCTGCTCCTCAGCACTCCCCAGGGAGAATCTTAAGTTATTTGTACGAAGATAGAAGAGAGGGAGGGAGAAGAGTGCAAATTAAAGAGCATCTGAAAGAAAAAAATGGGACTTTATTCTGTACAACGTCAGCAATTTCTAGCCTTGGTGAGTTGAGGCGACCTAGATTTCTTTATTCTTCTAGTTAGTTATGTTGGAGCAAGCATTGCAAATGGTTGGCTCGTTTTCTACATAGAGAGCAGTAAAACTCAAAGTGGGTTAAGGTGGGTGGTTTAGTGTTAACATGTGACAGGGCTGGTGGATGTTAGGTGGACAGTCATAGGGACATGACCCTTCATGCATCAAAGACTGAAAAGATGTAAAAACATGAATCGCAAATATTTTGGAAGGCAAGTTAAAACCTGGCTTCTGTTCTAGGCACTAACATTAATTCTGAGGCTTGTCCAAGTCTCAGCCTGTCATGTCTCTGGTGCATCAGGCTATGAAGCAGAGTGTTGGGACATATCACTCCATTTTACTATTTCAGTTGATCTTTTTTCTTCTTGCATCAGTGAGTCCTCTGCTCTAACATTGTTGTGCTGTTCTTTGCTCTAGAGTAGCCATGGACTGAACCATGCAAGGTGGGGGGGGCATCCATAGGCCATCCAGTGACCTGTTGGAGGGAGGTTTTCAGATGGAGGAAGATTCCTAGAATGATAATTGTTAGCTGAGAAAATAAGGATGATAATCTTTCAGGAATCTGGAAGTATTTTTAATGTCATCCCTGATTTCTTCAACTATCCATTGGTCATTCAATAGTGTAATATTTAAAGTGCAGGTGTTAAGGTAGCTTCTATTTTTTTAAATTTTATAATTGATTTTTAATTTCATTCCATTATGATCTGATAGAATGCAAAGTATTATCTCTATATTTTTGTATTTGCTAAGAGTTGCTTTGTGGCCTAAGATATAGTCTATTTTAGTGAAGGATCCACGTGCTGCTGAGAAGAAAGGAATCTGAACTAGTAACTCTACGGGGAAAGTTGTTAGTTCATGAAGGTTTTTAGAGCTGAAATATCTGGTAGCTATGGTTGGTGTGGTTGTTTGCAAACAAAAGGATCTAGTCTAGATTAAGCCATGTAATTATATCATAAAGAAATGGTAAAAAGTAATGACTATGTTAATTATCCTGATTTTTATCATTATACAATATATACTGAATCAAAACATCACACGTTAGCCACAGATATATACAATCATTATGTGTCGATAATAGTAAAGAGGGAAAAATAGGACAAATTTATTTGATTTCTTATCTTTTGGTTCCTGAATTGGTCAGTGAAATTGTTTGCTCACTTTTCTTTTTCCCTTTATAGACATCTTCCTAAAACAGCATTTATCAACACCTAAAATCTTAAAACCTCATCATATTCTAAAAAATTATTTAAGGTTTCAAAAAATTTTTGTTTACAGAGGTTATGTCATCAATATTTACTGTGTTAAAATTAAAATTGATAATTAAAAATATTTTCTCACTAATTTATTTAAAGTAATAAAGCCATTGTATGTTAATAAAAATAATATTTTCTTTAGCTGAAAATTTATACTTTCAAAGTGAAAAATAATGAGTATGTTTGCATCATTTTGTCTTTCTAAATCTTTTTAATGTCTGAATTAGTAGGAGATAGCTGGTTTCTCATCTGTTGTGATGTGTTTTTTTTTTTTTTAATGGAAGTATATGAAGCAAATTCAGGCTAATACAGGTTAAAGCTTGGGGAAAAAGGGATTTCTTTTTTCTTTTTTTGCTTTTTTTGAGACTGGGTCTTGAATTTATAGGGTGATCTTAAATTTTGGGGCTTAAGTAGTCCTTCCACCTTAGCCTCCCAAGTAGCTCAGTCTATAAACATGAGCCAAGGTGCCTAGCTCACAAAAGAGGGTTTTAACAGACTTTTTAGGTAGGTATTTTCCTTCAATATCATACCAAAATTTGACAAGTTGTAGTTTATTAAAATTAGTTATAAAATAGATTCTAAAACCATATCAATGATCTTTATATGGAAACCCATTAATCTATATTGTGCTTGGAACCAGTCTTTTATCTGTACATGACTTTTTAACATATGTCTTAGTCATTTGGAAAATACTGGTTTACCAAGTATGAAGATCTTCAAAAGCATTGATGAATTTTATCCTAAAATATGAAAAGTCACATTCATTTGTATCAACGTTGATCTTATCTAAAAAATATCTTTAAATTTTAGGAAGTGGTTAAATTAATCATGGATACATGTTTTCCATAATACCAATTTTTGGTAGAAAGCTCAATTTTTTTCATTAGCAACAAAGATAGTCAGTTTTCCTCAAAGAGGAAGATTTATATCATTCTTTTTTGAGAAAAGATTTTGCAGAATACCCAATTCTAAATTATAATTATTGGTTGGTCAGTAGTCTTTTTTTCCCCCAGTAAACATGGTGTTCCAGGAAGAGATAGCTAGCTCAGGTTGCAAATCAACTGTACAATGCTTTTCCCCAAGACAACCTTGTACTTACATATGCAGGCCAAGAGTTCTATGTGTATTTCCAATTTGGGCAGCACATAGAGTATTGAAGAGTATGTTCAAAGATTGAGATTTAATAAGATCAAAAGTATTGCTTCATGAGAGCATTCCTAAATGAAACTGGTATTATGTTTTCCTACAAAAGCATGTTGGTAATGAAAATGGCCACTATAGAACAGTTGGGTATTATTCACTGCCTTGATTTTAATCGTAAGGCCTTGTTAATTATATCAGTTGCTTTTGGACCCTCAATACAAGTACTAACATAATTAAAATAGAAAATAATGTTTTAGGATTATTTCAAGGCCCCCTGAAAGTGTTACTCGAGAGTCCCAGAGAGTTATCTTGGAATCCTGAGGGCTCTGTGGGCTATACTTTCAGAACTGCTACCCTAGAGGGTGAGGGTATCGCACACATTTGTTTTAAGCTTTCGTGTATGTATCACATTTTTAATTACTACAGACTGGATAACAGAAGTAAAAGGATTAAAAAGAAAAAAAAAACTGGCTTTTACAAAAACACATTATTGAGAAGTTAAGAGATACTGAGGCTGAATCAACTTCCTTAGACTTCATGTTTTGATTTTCCTTAATTCTACTGTGTAATTTTAAATCCATATCCTGACAAGGGCTTCATAGCTAAGGAATATGGCATCAACAATGAAGGAGAAAGATCATCTTTCAGTTGGAGAGAGAACTGATTTCAAACACATACATTTCAAATTCATGAAGTTTGTATTTTGGGGGTTGGGGAGAAAAGAGCTGCAGAATTACAGAAAATGTGGTTTATGCTATAGACGTCTTTCTAGAAAAAGGAACTGGTTAGAATAAGTAGGTAAATAATTATAGTGCAGTCAAGGAGAACATCCTTTAAATTCTAAGAGGCCTTAAAGCCTGAGAATAAACAAACAAACAAAAAAACAAAACAAAAACAAAAACCTGGATGGGTAGTTAAGATTTGGAGGAAAAGAAAGATTAACTTAATCTCATTAATTAGCTCATGGTGGTTAATGTAAAAAGTCAACAAAAAAGCTTTTGTTTATTTGGAGCTGGAGATGGAACCTAGGGTCTTGTGAATGCTAAGCATGTGCTCTATCATTGAGCTACATCCTCGGCCCAAGTAGGCTTTTAAATAACCCATTATGAGGAAATGCTAGTACAATAGGGCATTCATTAGAGAAAAGTGTTAAATATATGGGGAATGGTAAAAGAATGACGTACGTATTTTAATGTATGTGATTGAATATAGACCAGAACTGGTTATTCTTTTTTAAATAGAAAATCCTTGAAATGACATCTATTTCATTAAAACAGTCAATTTGTTTCTAGAATGTCACCCAAAACATAAAGTGTGACATTCATATGAAGTTTATCTCTACCTGCTTCTGAAAATAGGAGATATTTTTGAAGAAATCTCATTTCATAGTGACATTTTGTATGTGAATGCTATAGCCTATTTGTATACTTTGATCCATTTTAAAGTGCAAATTTCTAATATTTTTGCATGTAAAGTATTTTGTATGTCATGTAAAATTTTCCTATCCAAAAGAATTGCCACAATTCATGATGGCTTTAATATCCTAAGGGTTTTTACACACTATTAGAGATAAAGGCACAATCATTAAAAAGAATTATGTAGAATATATGACTTTTAAGTTAAAAAAATTAAGTTGTACAAATTCCCACTTTAAACTTACCTATACATATATTATCAGTAATGCCTGAAATAAATATGTTTATATACACCAAAGGGTGTAATGTCATCTTCATTGACATGGATAGGATGGCAGGTAGGAGACAGGGATAACACGTGCTCCAAAAAGTCTTCATTCACGCAGAAGAAAGGGCCTCTAAGCATTGTTTGGCAAATGGTGTTAACAAAAGCTCCCATAAGGAAAGTGGTAAGGCCTACTCCCAATCTCAGGGCTGGACAAGGCACAGCCAGGCAAGGGCACTGGAGACTCTGAGTCTAGCCCAAGAGACTCCACTCACTAGAGAAGCAGATTTTCAGTTTTCTGGTCAAACTCTTGAAGGCAAAGACTCTTCAGTCTACTTGACTCATGACTGGGCAGTTTTCTCTTCATTGTTTGGTGTGGTTTTTCTTTTCTTTTTTCTTTTATTGGCACTGGATATAGAACTCGGGCATTTTACCATGGAGTTAGTTAGACTTCCAGCCATTTTTATTTTTTTTAAATTTTGAGACAGGGTCTTGCTAAGTTACTTAGAGCCTTGCTAAGTTGCTGAGGCTGGCCTTGCACTTGTGATCCTCTTGCCTCAGCCTTGGAGTTTCTGGAGTTACAGGCATGCATCACCCCTACCCCAATATGTAACTCTTTTTAAGAGTTCCTCCTTTACTCTCACAATTATCCTGAATAATGTATATGATATTCTCCTTATGGCTGAACTGTAAACTTCATCACAAATGTGGCAGATGTTGTTGAGTTGGCAAAACAGTCATTTCCAATCATCTTGTCTTTTAGCATTGCCCATTATGAAGGCTGGGAAAATGAAAGAAATATTCACGTTTGTAGCCTCCCTTGCAGCTAAGATTGGCCATGCTATGTGATTTTTGGCTAAACAAGAGTTTTCCGGCAAGGTTTACAAATATGCTAGCACGGACTTCCTGTGGAATAAGATACCTGGAACCTGGAGTTGCAAAAGTCATCACGAGGCCCTAAGGAAAGGCCAATGGCTCCGGAGAGTTAGAACCCCCACCCCCACCCCCCACCCCCGGCAATACAAAGCTGCTTATCAAACACACCTATTGTTGGCCAATTGAGAACAATTACAACTCTACTTATTAAAGATTCTTTCACATCTAGAAAGCTAAAATCATTCCCAGTTTACACAGTGGGCTACTTTCCTTCCTTACTTTAGATTACTCAGTTGTCTTAGGTCTGGGTTCTTTTTGGTGACATGAAGTCACTCCTCTTCACTAGCTGTCACTCACAAGTACTGTAAAGAAAGACCAAACACACAGTGATTGAAGGAGCCAAGAGAAGTGGAGTGAGAATGAAGGGAATTGGAGAGAAGCAACAAGTTTATCTTCTTTAGGTAGTTCTAATTTTAGAGACACAACATTTATTTTCCAAGAAACTCTAAGGACTGTGCATTTGGCAAGGACTCTTCATTTTTCATTTCCTCACTAATGTCTTAAGGGAGGAAAAGATAAATCTGAGTGTCATCAGGATGCATATGGAGCTGAGGACCACAGTTACTAATTAAGTCCTTTCCAAAGATCTGTTTGGATGCTTTAGCACAAGAGAAAAAAGAGACTACCCAGTGATGTCTTTATTTTCTAGGACTCCAAAGACCCCAGATTATCTTGCATAATACATAACAAAAATGTATGAGAGGGCTAAGATACTTCTACAGTACCCACTTGGTGCTGGCTAAATGGTAGCTTCCCTTTTTTTCGGATAATCACTGCTTTAAGGGGATAAGTATTTTATTATAGTGCCACTGAGCAAACAGGATTCCAAACAGAGCAAGCCCCGAAGCAACTTAAGTGTTGCAAAATAACCCCAAATAGAATTCTCTTGAACCTTGCCAGAAATAGGAATGTCATTTTCTTGAAACTTAAAGAGAGAGAAAAGTAATTTGGGAAACAGACAGAACTTTGAAAGGTTCTCTTTTGCCTTCCTAAAGTTCATATTTGCACTAAGACCAAAAGTGTGGCAATTAAAAAAATCTATTTTATTCTGTTTATCCAAAGGGTTCCCTCCATCTTTTTCTAGATCCTTTAAAAAAAATCCACATTGAGAACTTGAAAGGGAATTATCAGAGCTTTTCCTGAGTCTGGTCCTGTTCACACAATGTTACTTGTCAAGATGACTCTAGAATTCATGGAGGAGGGTAAACAGGAGTGCCTTTCAGTTCACATTCAGACAGCTAGATTCTGGCCTTGATGGCTGTTAAACCAGAAAAACAGCCAGAATTTGCATTCTCATCAACTCTTCTTTATTTCCTTTTTAACTGGAAAGCTAGATGGACACTAACAGAAATTGTCTTGCATTTTTTTTCTTGAGAGAGTAATTTAGATGCACAGATTATTTTGCTAGGGAAAGGAGATCAGATCAGCAAATAGCCTATTTTTCCATGAAATTTATTCTAAAGAATGGATGTTTAATACCTGAAAGTTTTTCAAATTTGGTCATGGAAGATGCAGCTCATTTAGTCCAAACTTCCTCCCAACCCATCTTTGACAAAGCTAAATTTTCTTTTCAGGAAAAGAATTTTCTGAGCTGATTTACAGACCTATGCAACACATTCCTATGAGACTATGTTTTTCTACTTGGTTAAAATAGAATAAAACATTTACAGTTTTGGATGTTCTCTGATGGTGGTAGAATTACTCTGCATACATTGTAGACTGCTAGCCCATGACGGTTGAAAATGAAATGACTTGGCAATATCTGACCAAATACCAGAATAGAACAGGCCAACCACGAGGATAAGATCAGGTCTTGTTTTAGCAGCAGGTTCAATTGAGACAAGGAAGAAACTTATTCTAGTTTTGCTCCAGGATAAAAGCAAACATTTGTATTATTGAATTTTGCAGAGTGAAAGGTGGTGTTCCACAAAATTTCCCAGTTTCTACAGCCAATTTCTAATATTAGCTGCATATCTATAAAATCTCTAATCAATGGAAGGTAATTATTCTCTGTATAGCAGATGGAGTTCTACTAGGTTATCGTTATGACTTCAATAAACAATGGCACAATTGCTCAATAAAAAGAACTCATTTGGTAAAAATTTCCAAGACAGCTATATTCTTGCTCTCTGAGGACTTGAAAATTCTTTACCAATTTATTTATATTAGTTCTTATTTGCGTGATTGTGTGGCATATTCCTCAAACTGTAATTCAGAGGCAAGCAATACAAATTGAAATAGAAGCTAAATTAGTTTTAACTGTATCTACCTCTACCTGTTCTAGGAAGGAATCTCCCCCAAATACTTGCTTTTTATTTCTGCCCTGCCATCTGAATTTCTAAAGGAAATTAGGAATAGGTAGAAGGCTGAATTGGGTTGCTTAATGATAATGAAAGTTAAGATTCGCTGGCATATGGTGAAGGGGTTCAAAGGTTCAGAAATGTGGGAAAATGATAGTGGGAATGTCACGTAAGGTCAGAAAACCCAACAGCTGCCAATGTTCTGCAGGAAGGTCCAAAATACACTTAGTTTAACCAAGTAATAAGGAATGTGTTGCTGGGAAGGGCACTAGAGTCACAGAAAAGCTAGAAGCTCAGTACATCAGGCTGACAGTAGGAGATTCAGGGCTCCTAACAGCAACGGGGCTGATAAAAACTTGAGATATTAGAGTCCAAGTGGTAGCTTAACCATTAGAAGAAATATGTAAACAATTGTTACTAATAAATGACAAAATCAGAGTGGCCCTGGGGATCTCAATCTGCATAGAGACCTATAGAGATATTGCATGGTATACAGTATTTCTAGAGGCAAGAAAGGTAGGCAACCATCACGAATCCTACTTAATTTACACAAAGTAAAACAAGGCTGCGTGAACAGAAGCTAAGGACAATCACCCTAATAAGAGTCACAGTTCATTGCTTTCTTTTTGTTTGTGTTTCTGACCTGTGGCCCAAGACTACATGCTGGACACCCTGTAAATTCAACAGCATGAGCAGTTCTCTGGCAAGTTCTGTGGGTGCCCCATAGGCAGGTTACTAGGAAGTCCTACTTGTTCTTCAACTGTCCTACTTGTTCCTCCAAACTCCTCCCCGTGAGTTTAATTGTACCTTCCCATAGGAAACATCCTAGCTAGTGTCACTGACCTCAAAGAAACATTCCTGGCTTGCCAGTCTGAGCCTGAATCACCTCAGGAAACTCCTCTGCCCCACCAGTGACTAGAGCCATGACCAGTCCTGTATGATCAGAATCTCTGACTTGGGTGTGTGTGGGATGTATTACTTTCCAAGTCCACTCATCCAGGATTAAAGTACTTGTAATAAAAGTGATTTTTATGTATAATCAACCTTAGTGAAGCTCTTCTTCAGTATCAAGTTATTGATTAGCTTACACAGACTCCCAGTATCATCATTAGATTAAGCTTGGACAACTCTGTGCTGCACCTGGCTAGGCTCACCTTGATGTGTGCCCGGACTTTCCTACATAACATGAGCAGAATGAATTCATGCTCCCTTTATGTTTGGGCTCATCTTCCCACTCTTCCTGGGACATGGCCTTGGTTTTAGTCTTCAAGTTTACATATGAGCATTTGGTAGCTTAAGATTATTTCAATAACCATGATTGTCCCTTTATTTATTTTGAATAGCTCTCAAAGTGATTCTGACATCAAGAGAAGGAAGCAGGAGGCAGGAAACAACTGCGGTTTTCATGAGTCAATAGGGGAACTTTGTAAATTTAGTAATATCTCCTGCAAATCTCACTATCAAAATAGAGAGAGAAAGCAAATACTACCATGTTATCTGGTTTCCTTGTGCCTAAGCACCCTCCTCAATCTCTACAACTGCCAAATGGGACAAAACCAGCATTGGACATAAGCAAACACCCTCAAGAACTAAATGTGGACCCAGACTGTGGGCAGAAAAAAGAAACAGGGAGAGCTGGAGAACAATCTTCTTGAAACCTCAAGATGAATGAAACCTACACATAGCAGCAAAAGAGTGGATCTAAATCCACATTTCAAATGTGTTTACTTTTACATCAATAATTTGGATTTATTTCCCAAGGAGGTCTCACCCACTGTCATTCCCTTATCATTCCTTACACACATATGCGCGCACATGCACCATCCATAGCACATTCTATCTGATTGCTTGGGGCATTTTAGCATTTCTTTGAGTTTTATTTGGTTTGAATTTTTCAGAAGTATTTTTAACCAAGTGAAGAATTTGGGTTACACGAGGGAAAATGAGGAACAAAGATATTTCTGGCTTACTGCTGTGGTGCAAAGAGATGGTGGTCAGGATTCCTGGTCTGGATATGGTTGTAGGCTAGTTGTGCCACAAACTCTTTAGTGTGATTTGTACAGACTGCTGGAGCTTTGGTCACAATGAATATGTTATGTTTGGGGTCTATTCTTGCTAGCGGAAGATAGAAAATGTTTTATTTTCAGACACTAAAAATAATTTTTGTCTTGAGTGAGTCAAGATAACATACTCTGTCAAACCTGCCTAAGTAGAAACTACCTCAATTACCTTTGGGGTGTACTGCTGTAAAGTTATAAAGTCTGACCCTTATGCAACTATCTTTTAATGCTTTATTGTTTTGTTCTCCTTAGAACATCTGTGAGGCAACATTTATCTTTGTGTAAGCTTTTTCACATTTTCAAATTCTCTTCCACTGATTTCTGATGTACTAATGAATTTTTTTTCCTGGTAGGAAGGACTTGCCTGATAAATGGAAGTTTCAAAAATATCAATGTTAAGTTTTTTATTTAAATAAAGAAAGTGAAATTGATATTAAGTTATAGTACTGATTCCTTATAAAATTCTTTCAGCAATTCTGATATAAACAGTAGCTTATTTTTTTTGAGTACTTCTATTGTGGAAGGTATTTTGCTAAACACTTCCTTTTCCTGTGCCTATAAAATGACTACTCCATTTTACAGATGAGGCATTCAAGTCTTAGAGAGGTTAATAAAGTCAGTTGATGTCACATTATAGTAAGTGACTGAGCTTAGATTTAAACCTAGATCTGTTTGACGTCAGAGGCCACACTCTTTCCGATATACGACATTGCTTCTTAAGTCACTAAGTTATAAATTTCATTATGAGTCTGTGAGTCACCATATCAATGACAAAGGTGATAGATTCTGTAAATCTGTTTCCTCTTTCTTCTGAGCCATGGCCAGACTACATTTCTAAGCTTTGGCAGCAGTTATTTATGGCTGGGTAATAGAGTTCTGGCTGATAGTTGATAAGAGAGACATTGTATTTGTAAATTTTCAGGCTCGATTCATACACTTTTGTATGAACTCTGCATCTTTCCCCCCATATTCCAGGGAATGACAATACCCACAACAATCTTAGAAGTCAGGTAAGCCCTATGTAGAAGATGGTAGAGTCTCTGTTATCTGGCTCATGAATGATTATATAGATTAGAATTCTCTCTTGGCAATAAATGGAGTTATAAATAAGCTTTTTATGCTGAGTTTTGGAATTTATATGGGTAAATAGTATCTTAGTCTGTTTTCTGTTGCTATAACAAAATAACAAAGACCAAGTAATTTATAAAGTATAGAAACTTATTTGGCTTAGGATTCTGGAGGTGGGAAGTACAGAATGTGACACCAGCATCTGCTCAGTATCTGTGAAGCCTTCCTGATGCATCATAACAAGGTGGAGGACATCACATGATGAGAAAGAGCAGTTGTGCCAGCTCAGGACTCTTCTTGTTTTCATGAAGTCACTAATGCCATCATAGAGACTCCACCTTCATGACCTCATCTAATCCTAATCACCTCCTGAAGGCCCTATGTCCAAATACCATTAACCTATGAATTTAAGGGCTAAATTTCCAACACATGAACTTTTAGAGAACACATTCAAACCTTAGCCAGCAACTATTGATATTGATTTTGAGGCGTTAATTCCTCTATGATTCAAGAGATGTTTTATTGTAATGAAAACTTAAAATGTGACATTGGCTCAGCAGCTGGGTGCTGAGAAAACTGATATTACAGACAGAAAAACTGGAGTTCCATCGTTTTCAGTGACAATATTATTGGTAAAACATCATCCTGAGAAAACTTAAGTCAATCTTGTGCTTATTAAGCTCATATCTTCATGGTACAAGGTTGGAAAGCAGTATGTTAGGAGTGTGTATTTGCTATCATTAGCAAGATATTTTAAGAACGAGGTGAACTCAGGAAAGAATCCGCCGAGTTGGAAGGAGAAATTGAAAGGAACCGACAAAGTCCAGTGATCAAAGACCTTAGGGGACTGGAAAAATTTTACTCTGCTAGACCACAACACTGTAAAAGATAAGACAACTATTTGGAGTGACAAGGATCCATTAAAATTCAGCTTGAGGTTAAAAATTATTTCAATAACAGCTATCATTTCCATATCTAAAAACTCACTAATGTGCTATGCTAAATTTAACTAAATTGACTATTAGCTGTAAGTTACCTTTAATGTTATAAAGAACTGCCAGAAGGTATGAAATTTGAATTTTTATGAAAACATGTCCTGTATCAATTTCTTAGGCAGAATCCCCAGTCTAATTAGAGCAAACCACAGTAGTGGTGAGGGTAGTAATGCTGATGATTTTTTTCCCTCTGTTAACAAAAAACAAACAAAAAACAAACAGACAAAGACAAAACAATAAAAAGTGAGGAAATTACCTAGTTATCAGTACAATAATCAGTGTATATGTCAATTATAAGGAGATTCAGTTCAGCTGTAAAAACCATGAGCTAAAATACAAAAATAAAAATAAAGTAAAAACTTCCAGAAGAGAGAGAAAACATTGTAGGATTTCAGAAGAGACTCAAATAACTTCCAGCTAGAATGTGTATGGAAGACTATGGAAAACTTTATAACCAACAGAGCATTGGACTTGGGACTTTGACATGTGTAGGCAGAGATGGACAAGAATCTTGTGACAAAAATGTGAAAGTTATCCCAGTCAAAATGGGGTCATTTGTGTCAAACCTAACAACAACAACAAAGGAAATAAATCCAGGAGGTTACGAAGGAAGGGTTCTCATGTGTCATTACTTGATAATAACTATTACAACAGATTCTGCCAGAACAAGTTGCACAGAGGCTACCACAACCTTATATAAGAAGTACTTCTACAAGGACATCTGCCTAGCAACTGTCTGTTCAACCTTGGACTGACACCACTCTTATTCATCATAGGGCCAAAGATTTTTGTTTCAAAATATCGAATGTAATCCTCCTCTTTTTTGTCTTTAAAAATTTCCCCTTCCCTCAACCTCTCTGAATACATCCATACTAGGGTATGCACATGCCCGTTGCAATATTCTTAAATATTCTTCTGTTCCCAAATAAATACCACTATTATTTGGAGAATCATCCTCACTGATCGCTTTATTTAAGTTGAATATATTAGGGGGAATAGTAAGGTAGAGCTAAAGCTTCCATGTGGGAAAACATCCTCCATGGTTTATAGGTATTTAGGCGAGTAGGCTTTAAAAGATCAGCCAAACATTTGAGGATCTTGGATTTGATGGTAAGAATATAATATTTAGACATTAATGTGAATATTTTCAAATGTTATGAGCAGCATAGGGTTGCACTTAGGGCAGTAGGATGTACCATCATTTGGAGAGAGAATAAAATGGAAAAAGAGGAACTTTTGGAAGATGATCATAATAATCTTGCAGGGAGAAAGCAAAAGAGAAACAGATGCATTTCAGCAGAAATTTAGTAGGATCAGGCAAATGCCTAAATATGGAAGGTAGAGGATTGGTTCAAGATGTAGAAGAAAGAATGTACAAGTCTTGGCTTCTTGGTATGTCCATAGTGTGGAAATGGAAGAATACATTGTATTTAATAAGGATTTCATGAACTCCCAAGTCTTCAGCTAGTCATTATCTTTCTCAGTTAAAGAATGAAATGTACAAACTATTTACAATCTGTTGCAGACAGAGGTACTATAAATAAGGAGCTAATGGAGCAAATGTTTTATGAGATTAAGTATATTTTGCTGCTCCAGTCTTAAAGCCTTCAAGTTTAATAATAGTTAAGAAGAATCAACCTACTGATGTATGGTTACTATGGGTTCTAGGTGACAGAGAAGGAAACAAGAGAGTATAGATTATGTTTTAATGCTATTCTAAAGAAAAAGAGGTTGCATACATTGATTTTCTTCTCATTTTACTGGTAAGAACCTAGTCACATGGTCACATTATAATTTGGCTTGGGTAAATGTCTTCTGTAGACAGTAGCATACTGGGAAAAATATAATTTCCCCCCAAAATATTTTTGGTGTGTGTTTGGTTGAATCAGTAGATGTGGAAACTGCAAATGTTGAGGTCTGGCTGTAGTGATTTTTAATTTAACTTCATTTTAATCATACTATACACCTCATGATTCTGATTCTTTCAAATTTATTGAAAATTGTTTTATAACTCTATGCAGTCTATATGACAAATGTACCACTTACACTTGAAAAATGTGCATTATGCAACTGGAGGTAATGTTTTATAATCACTAGTTACATTATGGTGGTTGATTGTTGTTCAGATATTTACATCTTTAATTTTTTCTTACTGGTTCTATGTTGAGAGAAAGTTGTCAAAATCAACTACTATGATTTAGGAGTTTTTTATTTCTTCTTTAATTCTGCCAATTTTTGCCTTTTATTATTTAGACACCCTACTATTAGGTGAATACACTTTGATAATTGTTATGTTTCCCTGGCAAAGTCTATCTCCTTTTGTTATGAAATGTTTACATACCTGGAAATAGTCTTTGTCTTAAAGTCTATTTTACATTAAAATAGAAATTTCAATTTTTTTAAAATATTTATTTTTTAGTTTCAGGTGGACACAATATCTTTATTTTACATTTATGTGGTTCTTGGGATCGAACCCAGTGCCTCATGCATGCTAGGTGAGCTCTGTACAACTGAGCCACAACCCCAGCCCCAGAAGTTTCAATTTTTTTATGCTGCTTTTGTGTTTTAGTATTTAAAAAAATAAACTTATGCTCATCTGATATATTTCTTAATATATCAGTGTGCCTGGGAGGAAGTGTAATGCCAGATTCGTGGGACCCCAATAGACCTTCAGGAGCGGAATCTGATGCAATCACACAAGAGTCTTTATTGCAAGCTCGAGCCTGGACTCACAACCATTCCCGACACAGCGGTCCCAGGGAGTGAGGCCCGGTCCTTTGTTCAGTGAGATTTTTTAGGTTTTGGGGGGATACTCTATGCCTCACAACATCACACAACAAATCATTCCATTGAATGGAAAAATCAAACAACAACTCTTAACATTGATTAGCACATTCACTGGCGGAAACAAGTTGGGTAGGAGTAGATTAGTTAGTACAAGAAGGGGATTCCTTTGAACTGATTGATCTAGGCCACGAGGGGTGTAAGTGCTAAACTCCATGGTTTCCCAACATGTTATCAACCACCATAAACTACTGGGGGGTCATCTGGCATCCCAGGTATTTTCCCTGTCTCATGCTGATTGGTGGTTGCTAGGGGATTGCTATGGGTCCTCACCTAGCCTGACTGAGTCAGGGACACCTAGTGCCACAGATCTCTCCTGTTATCCGCAGACAAACAACTCAGCAGGGTGGGTATGTGCTTAGGAGTGCTCTGTGGGGTTTTCCAAAGACAAGGGTCACTCCCCCTTCCTGAGGACAGGTCTTGAGGTAGAAGCTGCTGTTATTTATTTATTTTCAAAAATGGAGTCACATCAGTTTCTCAGAAGCAGATGCTAAGGTCTTGAGTTTTCACTTACTTTGTCAATCTTTTATCAGTCTCTTTTGGGGGGAGTGTTTACACCATTGATATTAAATGCTATCATTTTTAAAATCAAACTTATCATTTTAGTTTTGGTGTTCTCTTCCCTTTTAATCTTTTATTTATTTCCTTTCAAACTTTCAGTTGGCTCTCTCCCTCTCCCATTCCTCCTTCTTCTTTCTCTGTATTATTATTATTATTTTTAAAATATTTTATTTTATTTTTTTGTTGTAGTTGGACACAATACCTATTTTTTTATTAATTTATTTTTAGGTGGTGCTAAGGATCTAACCCAGGGCCTCACATGTGCTAGGCGAGCACTCTACCGCTGAGCCACAACCCCAGCCTCTCTCTGTGTTATTTTAATAATTTTTAGTATTATACTTTTAATTCATATATTGTTTTTTGGTCTGGATATTTTGGATTGTTTTTAGTGGGCTTTCTAGAGGTAGGATGAAATTTCTAGGTGGTTCAAATCATTAAGCTTTTGGTATAGTAGTTTAGATCTGCCCATGTGTATAGCTCAGAATTAAGGTTAAGACTTGTGTGAGTACATACACAGAATTAGGAGATCTCGTACTCTGACGCTCCTCTTCACATTCCACTCTCCATTATCCGTTTTCTTTGCCCCCTAGTTCTTCTAGCCAGAAAAGCAAAGATTGTCTTATTTTTAGAATGTTCACCACCCATATTGCTGTCACCATTGCCACAGTACTATGCAACATGATCTCACTCCTCTGGGCAAAGTCATGAGAAAAGAACAAAAGAAGGGAAAGTCATTCACATTACAGTTACTTCCCGAGGTTTTGATTCTTCTCCACAATCCTCTTACTTTTGTTTACTAGTTTATTTTATTTATTTATTTTTATTTTTTTTACCATGCTATCTTTATTAAAATCAAAGCATAAATGGAAGATTTCTATGTAGTCACTATTAAATGAAGAACTTTTTAAAAATTCTACAAACTTGGCAGAATTAGAAGGTATCATTTTCAATATGATTGGCAAACTATACACAACTTATCTAAAACAACTAAACAAACACTGCAAACTCAAAACTTTTACTGGCCATTCCTTTATCTATAAATCATTTTCCATATGTATTTGGCTACTCATTGTTCTAGTGACAAGACTGGTGCTAGCCATGAGGCAACAGCTAAATTTGGCTGAATATGTGTTTTAATTTGGCTAAATATGTGTTTTAATCAGGCACTGAAAAGAGAATTCTCCAAGGAAATAGAGGAGAATATAAGTATAGGTACTTTGGGCCAGTAGCTGAGCCTTAATTATCAGTGTGAAAGGGGATTTTTGAGTAGAGTGTTTGTATTATTCAATGGTCCTGGTTATATCCCCAAAGAAAGGGGAATCTACTATTTTAGAACCTTCATTAGTTTGTATTTTGCTCTAGGATTTTTACTTGTACTCATCAGAAGGGTTGGTTCACAGTAATCTTTTGCTACCATAATGGAACTGGAATTGCTCAATTAAATTTTACATAGGCTTTCATGTGACTATTGCATCACAGACACTCTCATTATTTTTATAATAGTTTTTTTGAGATATGATTTATATACTATGTAATACACCCACAGTGTATGCAGTTTTTTTTTTTTTAGCAAATTCACAGGATTTTGCAAACTTCAGTAGAATCAACTTTAGAACATTTCACTACCCCTGCATGAAACCTTCAAAAGCCAACTTCATTTTTGAAGGAGACTTTTGCTAGATATGTGTCTTGGAAGAGGTGGAGCAAGATGGCTGAATACGATCCTCTAGCAATCATCTCCTCAGCCACACCAACTTGGATAGTTATTCACTCACCAAAGCACCTTCACAAGAGCTAAAGAAATCAGATGAGAAACAATAGTGCCTTTTTTTTTTTACTATCACAAAATGGAAAGACCACTGAAGAAGGTAGGAAGGCTAGAGTTACTGCATTACCCCTCTTCCAACTCCAAGCAGCCAGGTACTAGGAATAATGCCTCCCACTTGGGGGAGAGAGAGATTAAGTCCAGCCTTAGACTTGAAACCTAGTACCAGTCCCACCACAGTGAAACTCAGTGTTAAGAAAAGCCCCACAACTGCTGGTGCTAGGACAATACCCATCGATTTAGCCACTGAAACTGCAATCGGCCAGTTGGCTCTCTCCCTCTCCCATTTCTCCCCAAATCTCAAGACTCTACTCTCTGGGGACCAGGGTTTGAGAGGTTTGTCTTGGAGATCAGTGCCAGGCATGTTGCATTGACACCCAGCACAGGTCAGAGCTAACAGATGAAGCCTTTAAGCTGGCCTAGGCATCAGACAGAGACCTGTATGCCAATGGGACAGATTGGAGTTTCAGCTGCATCACTTCCATCCTTGAATGAGTCTAGGGCATACCTTTTCTCCTCCCAAGACATTCACTTGGGTAAGACAGGGTAGTTAGCAAGATATCCTTGTGGAGTTTTTTTTCTTCTGAGTGCTTTGAATATGTTATCCCATTGCCTCTGCCCTCCTTGTTTCTGATAATAAGTTAGCTGTTAATCTTTTGGCAATTGTTTTGTCTGTTATGAGTAATTTTTTCTTGCTACTTTCAAAATATTCTCTGTGTCATTGTCTTTTTTATTTTATTTTTAGCAATGTAGGGATCTTTTTGTGATTGTGGTACGTGGAGTTTGTTGATCTTCTTGGATATATAGATTGATGTGTTTCATAAGATTTAGAAAGTTTTCAGTCATTATTTTTTCTAATTGTTTCTCTTCCTTTCTCTCCCTTTTCCTTTCCCACTTTGCATATATTGGTGTGCTTAATATTTCTTTGTGACTCTGTTAATTTGTTTTTATTCTTATTTTCTCTTCTCTTTGGATGCATTATATCTTCAGGTCTATCTTCAGGTTGCTGATTCTTTCTTATGTTAGTTCAAATGTGTTAAGAGGTTCTAGTAATTTTTTTCAAGTAAATCTGTGTATCTTTCAATCCAGAATATCTATTTAGTTATTTTCCAAAATAATTTATACCTCTGTATTGATATTTGATGGCATAGATTACAATATTTGCTTAATAAACACATTGTCCTTTAGTTCTTTGAACCTGATTGTAAAGGCTGCTTTGAAATCCTTTAAAAATCTGGTATCTAGGACCCTCACAAGCAATTTTTGCTTATCTGTGAGCCATTCTTTCTGTTTCTTTGTATGTATTTGTTGCAAGTTTTTGTAGAAAAATGGACATTTTAAGTATGATGTAATAACTCTGGATATTGATTTCCTTCCCCATTTATGGGCTTGATTTTACACTTGATTGTTCATTTGTTTTGTGTTGTGCCTGGGTGTTTTTGGTTCCATCTACTTCCCATGAAATATGAAACCTTGATGTTGCCTTTCTAAGTGGTACATCCTTGGCCATGAGCATGGTCATCCTGGAAGACAGAAATTTTGCTATTGTTTTGTTTCAAAATCACGACTCTCTTTGATTACTTCTTTATCTGATTGCTCTGTTAATCTGTCTGCCTCTGCCTCTCTTGGTATTGTACTCAGATGTTAGGATCTACTCTTTCATGGTTGACTTCTCTATTATTTTAGACAATGCCCTGGAGCATAAATTGCTCCATGACATGTTCCAATTAATTTTGGGTTGAGGTAGTTTTGAAGGCCAGTGTTTGAGGTTTGTACTGTCCTCTGGTGGCTCTCCTTAGCGGTCCTTTTTCGTGGTTCTCTCTGGGAAACTAGCTAGCCTACAGTTTCATTTGTAGTTCTCACAGAGCCACAAACTTTCTTTTAATTGCTTACTACTAAAAGCTCCATTGTTTTTGAGAGCTCTTTTAGGCTTTCCACACTCTTCTTTGAATAAAGTCATTAACTTTGGGGGACAGCCTTGGATTTTTATGTTTTTTTTTTTTGTACTGCTTCTGTTCCTGAGAAAATCTCTGAGCTACTGCTCCAGAGTTGGGGGTAAGGTCAGTAGTCCATTTCTCTTGAGTGGCACCCGTGCATCATGAACAGGGTGCTGGTCTGATCTTCTTGGCTTGCCTCTGCCCTATGAATGAATAGGGATGAGAATAATCATGGACCAAGTATTCTCAAACCATCAACCTTGGGAGAGTGTACGTTGAGGATTGGTGATACTCCTGGCTGAACTGCACTTACCATGAATTTAGTTTCTGAAATTTGTAGTTAAAAGTGATGAGAAATATTGGTGCCTTGCTCCTTTCAACACGATCCTGCCTCCTTTGATTGGGATCTGAAGAAGGAAGAGGCTTTTTCTTTTTGGTCACAGCCACCCAGAATCAAGCTTCCTTCATGCTGGACCAACATACAGAGAGGGATGAAGTAAGTCATGATTCCAGTGACTCAGATTCTCACTGTTGTTACTGAGGTGAAGAAGATTTTTTTAAAAAGCATTTTTCTGGGTCATCCAGTGGCCCAGATCCACCCATACCGGCCTCTGTAGTATTCAGGTGCACAGCATGCTTGGTCCACTCCCTTCCCGGTGGGGCAGATATTCACCAGAGCCTAGCCTCTGGTGCAGGACCACCCCTTCTGACAGGTGCACTACTGGGAGAGCCAAGATCTAGCCCAAACAGCTCACAACAGCCCACACAGGATCCAGGATTTCAGTAGGCCTGGTTCACCACTCCCCCGACTCACCCTCCCCTGGTAGGACAGACATGGCCAGAGCCTAGCCTTTGGCACAGGCCTTCCTCTTCCTATAGACAGACTACCCCAGGAGGTCAAGCCCAGCGGCCCAGATCCACCCACTCCAACATATGCAGGTCCCAGACTCAGGATGCAATAACATCCATTGAGGGACACCAGTAGGGTCTGGAAGCCCAACATCAAGGTGAGGTAGAGACAATCTGCACTGGTACTACAAGAATATAGGGAAGAAACTCTAATATCTCACATCCACACTGAAAGAAAGGAAGACACATAGACAACATGAAAAAACATGGGAGAAAAGTGCTCCCAAACAAACCAGGACACTCTAATAACAGAACCCATGGACAGCAAAGTTGATGAAATGTGAGAGAAGGAGTTCAGAATGTTCATAATTAAAATGATATGTGAATTAAAGAATGACCTAAATCAGTAAATACAGGCAAAAATTGATCACTCCAACAATGAGATAAGAGAACAAATACAGGTCGAGAAAGATTACTTCAAGAGAGAGATAGAGACTCTGAAAAACAACCAATCAGAAATCCTTGAAATGAAGGATACAATAAATCAAATAAAAAACTCAATAGAAAGCATAAACAACAGACTAAATCACTAGGAAGAAAGAATGTCAGATAATGAAGACAAAGTATACAATTAGAAAATAAACTTGATCACACAGTGAAGAAAGTTGGAAACCATGAACAGAACATCCAAGAATTATGGGACAGCATCAAAAGACCAAATCTAAGAGTTATTGGGATAGAGGAAGGCACAGAGTTTCAAACCAAAGGAATGCACAATCTCTTCAATGAGATAATATCAGAAAATTTTCTGAGCATGAAGAACAAATTGGAAAAAACAAATACAAGAGGCTTACAGGACACCAAATGTACAAAATTACAACAGACCTACACCAAAGCACATTATAATGAAAATGCCTAGAATACAGAATAAGAATAGAATTTTAAAAGCTGCAAGAGAGAGGAATCAGATTACATATAGGAGGAGACCAATTCATATCTCAGCACATTTTTCAACCCAGACCCTCAAAGCCAGGAGATGGTAGAACAATATATACCAAGCTCTGAAAGAAAATAAATGCCAACCAAGAATCTTATATCCAGAAAAACTAAGCTTTATTTAATGATGAAATAAAAACCTTCCATGATAAACAATAGTTAAGAGAATTTACAATGAGAAAGTCTGCACTACAGAACATCCTCAGCAAAATATTCCAAGAAGAGGAAATGAAAAACAATGATGAAAATCAGCAGAGGGAGGGATTACATGAAAGGAAAATCTAATCAGAGGAGAAGTCAAGTTACAGTAAATATCAAAAATAAACAAAAATGGCTGAGAATACAAATCATGTCTCAATAATAAACCTGAATGTTAATGGCCTAAACTCACCAATCAAAAGACATAGACTAGCAGATTGGGTTAAAAAAAATATATATGTTGCCTCGAAGAGACTCATCTCATAGAAAAAGACATCCACAGACTGAAGGTGAAGGGTTGGGAAAAATCACACCACTCACATGGATAATGGAAGTAAGCAGGGGTTTCTATCCTCATATCAAATAAAGTAGACTTCAAACTAAAGGGAACTTTACACCAACAAGACTTAACAATTATAAATCTGTATGCCCCAAACACTGGAGCATCCATGTTCATCAAACAAACTATTCTCAAGTTTAATAGTCAAATAGACCACAACACAATAATTTTGGGTGACTTTAACACACTTCTTCCATCACTAGCTAGATCTTCTAAACAAAAGCTGAACAAAGAAACTATGGTACTCAATAATACAATCAATAACTCAGGCTTAACTGACATATATAGAATCTTACATCCTTCAAAGAGATAATACACTTTCTTCTCAGCAGCACATGGATTCTTCTCTAAAATAGACCATATACTATGCCACAAAGCAACTCTTAGCAAATATAAAAAATAGAGATACCACCCTGCATTCTATCACATCATAATGAAATGAAACTAGAAATCAATGATAAAAATAAAAGCTATTCCAACACCTGGAGACTAAATAATAATCTACTAAATGAACAATGGGTTACAAAAGACATCAATAAGGAGATTAAAAAGCTTTTTAGAGGTGAATGAGAACACAGATACAACATATCACAATCTCTGGGATGCTATGAAAGCAGTTCTAAGAGAAAAGTTCATTGCATGGAGTTCATTTCTTCAAAGAAGAAACAGTCAACAAATAAATGACTTAACATTACATCTCAAAGTCCTAGAAAAAGAAGAACAAATCAAAACCAAAAGCAGCAGAAGATAGAAAAAAATTAAGATCAGAGCTGAAATCAATGAAATTGAAATAAAAGAAGCAATTGAAAAAATTGACAGAACAAAAAGATTCTTTGAAAAAATAAATAAAATGGACAGACACTTAGCAATGCTAACAAAGAGAAGGAGAGAGAAAACTCACATCACTAACATACATGATGAAAAAGGAAATATCATACAGACACTACAGAAATACAGAAGATAATTAGAAATTATTTTGAAAACCTGTACTCCAATAAAATAAAAAATATTGAAGTCATTGACAAATTTCTAGAGTCATATAATTTGCTCAAATTGAATCAGGATGATATACACAATTTAAACAGATCAATTTCAAGTGGCAAAATAGCAGACAACATCAAAAGTCTACCAATCAAGAAAAGCCCAGTACTGGACGGATACACAGCTGAGTTCTATAAGACCTTTAAAGGTGAACTAATACCAATACTCTACAATTTATTTCAGGAAATAGAAAAAGAGACAGCACTTCCAAACTTATTCTATGAGGCCAATATAACTTTGATTCCAAAACTAGGCAAAGACACATCAAAAAAAAAAAAAAAAAAAAAAGAAAGAAAGAAAGAAAACTTCAGAACGTAGATCAAAAATTTTCAATAAAATTCTGACAGATCGAATACAAAAACATATCAAAAAGATTGTGCACAATGACCAAATGGGATTCATCCCAGGGAGCCAAGGTTGGTTCAACATATGGAAATCAATAAATGTGATTCATAACATCAGTAGAATCAAAGATAAGAATCATATGATCATCTCAATAGATGCAGAGAAAGCATTTGACAAAATACAGCACCCTTTCATGTTCAAAACACTAGAAAAATTAGGGATAAGAGGAACCTATCTCAACATCATAAAGGCTATCTATGCTAAGCCCCAGGCCAACATCATTCTAAATGGAGAAAAATTGAAGGCATTCCCTCTAAAAACTGGAACAAGACAGGGATTCCCTCTTTCACCACTTCTTCTATTCAACATATTTCTTAAAACACTGGCCAGAGCAATTAGACAGACAAAAGAAATTAAAGGAATACACATAGGAAAAGAAGAACTCAAATTGGCACTATTTGCTGATGATATGATTCTTTACCTGGAAGACCCTAAAAGTTCCACCAGGAAAGTTCTAGAAGTAGTAAATGAATTCAGCAAAGCAGCAGGATATAAAATCAACACCCATAAATCAAAGGCATTTCTGTATATCAGTGACAAGTCTTCAGAAAGGGAAATGAGGAAAACTAGCCCATTTTCGATAGTCTAAAAAAAAATAGAATACTTGGGAATCAATTTAACGAAAGAGGTGAAAGATCTATACAATGAAAATTAAAGAACCCTAAAGAAAGAAATCAAAGAAGACCTTAGAAGATGGAAAGATCTACCTTGTTCCTGGATAGGCAGAATTAATATTATCAAAAATGACCATACTACCAAAAGCACTATACAGATTTAATGCAATTTCAATCCAAAATCCCAATGGTATTCCTCATGGTAAGAAAAAGCAATCATGAAATTCATCTGGAAAATTAAGAGACCCAGAATAGCTAAAGCAATCCTTAGCAGGAAGAGGTAAACAGGTGGCATCACAATACCAGACCTTAAACTATACTACAGAGAAATAGTAACAAAAACAGCATGATATTGGCACCAAAACAGACTGGTAGACCAATGGTACAGAATAGAGGACACAGAGACTAACTCACAAAACTACAATTATCTTATATTAGACAAAGGTGCCAAGAACATGCATTGGAGAAAAGATAGCCCCTTCAACAAATGGTGCTGGGAAAACTGGAAATCCATATGCAGCAAAATGAAATTAACCTCCTATCTCTCCATGCACAAAACCCAACTTAAAATGTATCAAGGACTTAGGAATACAAACAGAGACCCTGCATCTAATGGAAGAAAAAGTAGGCCCTAATCTGCATCATGTGATATTAGACCTCTACTTCCTTTTGTTTAAAGAGAGAGAGAGAGAGAGAGAGAGAGAGAGAGAGAGAGAGAGAAATTTTTTTTTAATATTTATTTTTTAGTTATCGGCGGACACAACATCATTGTTTGTTTGTGGTGCTGAGGATCGAACCAGGGCCGCAAGCATGTGACTCGAGCGCACCACCGCTTGAGCCACATCCCCAGCCCACCCTACTTCCTTAATAAGACTCCTGTGGCACAAGAATTAAAATCAAGAATCAGTAAATGGGATGAATTCAAACTAAAAATCTTCTTCTCAGCAAAAGAAACAATATGTGAGGTGAATAGACAGCCTACATCCTGGGAGTAAATCCTTACCCCTCACACATCAAATAGAGCACTAATCACTAGGGTATATAAAGAACTCAAAAATCTAAACACCCCCCCCAACAAAACAAAAACAAACAAACAAACAATCCCCCCCAAAAAAACCCAATCAATAAATGAGCCAAGGACCTGAACAGACACTTCTCAGAAGATGATATACAGTCAATAAAAAAATACATGAAAAAATGTTCATCATCACTAGCAATTAGAGAAATGTAAATCAAAACCACTCTAAGATTTCATCTCACTCCAATCAATCAGAATGGCAGCTATTATGCATACAAACAACAATAAGTGTTGGTGAGGATGTGGGGGAAAAGGTACACTCATATATTGCTGGTGGGACTGCAAATTGGTGCAGCCAATATGGAAAGCAGTATGGAGATTCCTTGGAAATCTGGGAATGGAACCACCATTTGACCCAGCTATTTGTCTCCTTGGATTATACCCAGGACTTAAAAACAGCATATACAGGGACACAGCTACATCAATGTTTATAGTAGCACAATTAACAATAACTAAACTGTGGAACCAACATAGATGATCTTCAGTAGATGAATGGATAAAAAATGTGGTATATATACACAACGGAATTTTACTCAGCAATAAAAGAGAATAAAATCATGGCATTTGCAGATAAATGGATGGCGTTGGAGAAGATAATGCTATGTGAAGTCAGCCAATCCCAAAAAACCAAATGCCGAATGTTTTCTTTGGTATAAGGAGGCTGATTCATAGTGGGATAGGGAATGGGATCATGGGAGGAATAGATGAACTGTAGATAGGGCAGAGGGGTTAAAGGGGAAGGGGGGGCAATGGGTAATTAATGATAGGGGAATGTGATGATCATTACTATCCAATTTACATGCATGAAGACATGAATTGGTGTGAATATACTATCTTTACAACCAGAGTTATGAAAAATTGTGCTCTATATATGTAATAAGAATTGTAATGCATCCTGCTGTCATATATAAATAAAAAAAATTTACTTAAAAAATAAAAGAAAGTTACTAAGAAAAAAAAGCATTTTTTCTGAATATATGTTGATGCATGTCTTTAGAACAATTTCCAAAGACTCTAGCTGATTGTTTTGTTAAAATAAATTTTGCCAGTTATGGTCTCACTGGAAAACTGGGCCATGGATGCTTCATATCAGAATTCCAGAAATAAAATTTTGATAAGTATTTTTAAATTATATCATTTATATTCTTGATTATACTAGATCAATTGAGGTAAATAAAGTATTCATTTAAACAATATTCATGTAGCATATAATATAACTGGAGAATGAGGTTTATATGCAAATGAATGGAAAAGTTGAAAATAATATAAAATTAAATGTCCACCTAAGTATTTTAAACTATGATTGTCAGCAAAAGCAGATACACAAAAGATATAAAGGCAAAGTGTTTGAATATAGTGTGGTTCTATAGAAGGAACACTAATCTTACTACCATGAAATCTGATTCAAATTCTCGTTCTACTTCTAGGTCTATGAGACTTGTGGGAGACATAAAGATGGTAAAGTACAGTAGTAAAAGATGATAAGAAGGGACTGGAGTTATGGCTCAGTGGTAGAGCACCCAACTAGCATGGGTGAGGCACTGGGTTCGATCCTCAGCACCACATAAAACTAAATAAAGGGATTGTGTCTATCTACAACTAAAAAATATTTTTAAAAAATGATGACAAAAATATCCTAGGGATAGCAATTCCATATAGCTACTTCTACTACCAGATAAGAAGGGGTGCCACGCACAGTGGCGCATGCCTGTAATCCCAATGCCTTAGAGGCTGAGATAGGAGGATCCTGAGTTCAAAACCAGCCTCAGCAAAGAAACTCAGAGAGACTTTGTCTCTAAATAAAATACAAAATAGGGCTGGGGATGTGGCTCAGTGGTTGAGTGCCCCTGAGTTCAGTCCCCGCTCCCCCTAAAAAAAGGGGCAAGGAAAGGGAGTGGTTTTGAAAAACCAGAGAGAGATGTGGTTTTAATTTAATTATTAGTGTAGGAAAGTGCCTCATGACAGAAAGCTGAAGTCTTCACTTCCTGCCTTTACTTCCTAGCTGCAAAAGCTATTGTCAACCTAGGGCACCGTAGGAAGGGAGGCATGGAGTAAATATCACCATCTTTATCTTCACTTATGCTGTGTTTTTTTCTTGTTCTCTCCCATTGACTCAATCCAGCTGGAAGATAAGCAGACAAAGAAAATCAGGTGATAAGTTCCCTGGAGGTCATCTAGCTTGGTGTACAGAAGATGGAGAAGGGTGAAGAATGGATTTGGAAGGCAATAATATTTTTATCAGAACAACCACTGAATGACCTTTTAGCAAATCACTTACTTGGATATTTACTCTTCTCATTTATGTAATTATAAAATATTAGGGTAACTATTATTTTGGAGAAGAGCAAGAGACAAAGTCAACGATAAAAAAGTTTAACCAAGTACTATTTCTTTAAGAGCTTAAAACATCTAAAACTCTTAGTATAACTATTGTCATAGAAAGAGTAGCTTAGTGATACTTCAGACTGTAATTTCTGTGCCCTATAGCCCAATGAGGTACTTTTTATGGTCAAGTGATTTATACAATATTGAATATCAAGTTATTTCTTTAAATTGAAGGCTTTTAGGATATGATGGTTCTTATTTCCTTTATCGTAAAGTCTGTATCAGATATTGAGGGGTAAATAAATCTTTTTTAAACTTATGAAAGTAGGAAAAGACAGATATTGCTTTTATGAAAAAATTGGAAAAACACTTTGCATATGCTGATTGTTTGAAATCACACTGTTAACTGGGGGATGCCACTTGACATGTATTGCAAGGTATTCTGACAGTTAGGACAGGGTTGCTTCCCTCTCTTATCATGCAGTCCTTTCTGAGCCATTGCTTGTAGCCATGGTGATATTGTTGATGGGAAAGGGCTGCCTGGGAGAGTGGAGGCTTGACACAGTGGAGAGCATGCAGGTGATATTGTGTCTTTGCCAGGGACTTCTTGGTAATTTTTATGGTCAAGTGATTTATACAATATTGAATATCATGGCATCAGTTATCTCTGAAAATGTCTTTTCTGGATTCTGGTTGTAAATTAAATTGAAATCATTTTGAATCATATTTAAATAGTTGGATTTCCATTGATTGTACTTTTTCTTCTCTAAGCTAACATACTGCCTTCTCCCCATTATCTAGGGCTAGTCACTTCAACTTAGTGGTATTTGATCAAATGGTTTCTTTTATATTGAATCTCATCAAATAGTTTAATAGGAAGGAGCTACTCTTTGTTAAGTTGTTTAGTTTCCTGTAAAGAAAGCAAGCGTAAATCATGTTACTTAACTTTCCAATTTTGCTTATGAATGTTAAACCTGTCAGTAGATATCAGGCAAATTTGTTATTTTAATTAATTATTATTTTAGTTGTATAAATTTACAGGGTACAATGTGATAACTTGGTACTCATGCACAGCGTGTAATGATCAAATCAGATTAGTTAACATTTCCATCTCAAACATTTAAACAATTTTTTGACTGAAATATAATAATTATACATATTATGGAGTATAGTGGGGTATTTCAACAAAGGTATACAATATGTAGTGATCAAGTCAAGATAACTAATGTTTCTGTCTCCTTATTTTTTTACTTTGTGTTTGGAGATCCTGAGCTCCTCTCTTCTAATTATTCATAAAATAAACAATGGATTATTGTGAATTATAGTTACCTCACTCTTCTGCAGAACACTAAAACTTATTATTTCTATATGACTACTATGTTTGGGTATCTGTTATCCAGTAACACTATTCCACTCCTGGGTATATATCCAAAGGAAATAATATCAACATATCAAAGAGACACCTGCATGCCTACGTTTGTTGCTGCATTATTCACAATGGTTGAGATATGGAATCAACCCATATGTCCATCTACAGGATAGACTATTATTCAGCTGTAAAAGAATGATATCCTATCATTTGCAGCCAAATGAATGAATTTGTATAACATTATGTTAAGTGAAATAAACCTAACACAGAAAGACAGATAATCATGTTTTCTCTCTGATGTAAGTGTTAAAAAAGCTAAATGGAATATATAAACGTGATTACTAGAGGGCTGAAGGAATGCTGGGGAGCGGAGATAGTGGGAGGTTGGACAGTGGGGGAGCAAACCTGTTCTCGAATATTGTTGTACTGAAAGATAAAATTAGCAATAAAGGCATAGACTGTACAAGAGGATTTAAAAATTAAGATGAAGCTTTATAGTGCTATTAACTATGCCTTGTTGTTTGGATGCATGAAAATCTCATAAAATCTTCAGTCTATTTGATTGACCAGAGATATAAAACATCACTCATAACATAAAGGTGGGCCAAAAAGCACTGGGAGCTGCCAACACAACAAGTCTTGGGACTTCAAAGAACTCTTCTTGGAAGGAGCTTTCTAACTCAAAAACATCTCTTGCTTACAAATATTTGTAAACAATTCAACTGTTATTTCTTTCTCAAAAGAAATAAAGAAGGCTAAAATTCTTAAAGTATACAAAGATTGTACAGTAAAAAATTATTCAGAGCTCCATCTACTTTTCATAGGAATGCAACAGAAATATAAATATAATGATTTTATTTAAAAAGATATTTGGGGCTGGGGATGTGGCTCAAGCGGTTGCGCGCTCGGCTGGTATGCGTTCGGCCCGGGTTCGATCCTCAGCACCACATACAAAAACAAAAGATGTTGTGTCTGCTGAAAACTAAAAAATAAATAAACATTAAAAAAATTCTCTCTCTCACTCTCTCTTAAAAAAAAAAAGATATTGAACCCTCACAATGCCAGTACTTTTAGGAACAGGCACATTAATTCAGTGCCAACTGAGTTAAAAATTTGTGCAAAGAAAGAAAATGGCACCTGACAAACTGGTTAACTAAAGTTGATTATCCTGTTGCATTTATTCTCTTTGACAGCATTGATTGACTCTCTCTTTTTAATATCTAAATTCTGAAAGAATTTACGCACCACACAGTTCATATTTCTCCTGGAGTCCTTAGTATTTGAATGTATAAGGATAATTGAATTCAAGGTTTTAATTATTTCTCTCTTTTATAGATATCTTTGTTTATAGAAGTTCGCTTATATGAGTTTTGTTACTATTATTGGATGTTTTATTTTTATCCAGACGTCTCTTGCTTTGGAACATTGTCAAAATCAGGGGATTATTCCAACATTTGGACCAGTATTTAATGAGTCATTGAAAACTACAAAATAAGAAATTGTCTAAGGCTGGGTTCCCCAGAATCACATCCAGATTAAGGGTGATTTATAAGAAAATGACTTTAGGGGTTTCCAGGTTAAACTGGCACAGTGTTGATGTATTAATTTTTCATTGCAGTTACAAAATACCTGAGAAAATCAACTTAGAGGAGGAAAGGTTTATTTTGGCTCTTGATTTCAGAAGGACCTGTGGTTTCATGGACTTTTATGAAGTCCATGGTCACTCTGCCCTGCCACTTTGGGCCTTTTGTGAGGCAGAATTTCATGGCAGGAGCATGTGGTGGAGCAGAACTGCTCACCTCATGGAAGCCAGGAAACAGAGAGAGAATAGAAGAAGGGGCTGAGGACGAGTATACTGCTCAAGGTCATGCCCCCAAGGACCCCCTCTCTTCAATTAGGACATGCCTGCTGCAGTTTCCACCACTTCCCAATCATCCATTCATCTATGAATCTATCAGTGGGTTAGTTCACAGATAAAGTCAGAGCCCTGAAGACCTAATTACTTCCCCAACACCCGCCTCTGAATATTGCCACAGCGGCGGGGGGGAACCAAGCCTTCAATACATGAGCCTCTGGGGGACATTCCTGATCCAAACTATAACAGTTGGGAATTAGGATTGAAAAGGCAAAGAAGTTGAATGAGAATGTAATATCAGACAAAGTCTCATGGATGGTGACTTTGGCTCCACCCACAGAGAGTTTTGAACAATGAAAGTGACACAGTAGAGATGCCCAATACAAAAACCACTCCAAGCGTCACTTCAATCCCATTCATGGACCTCAAACTTGCACTTCCTGGCCTACTATGAGAAAATGGAAGTTGGAACTCAAGAACTGATGGGTAACAAGATAACAAGAGTAACTTGGAGAACGTAAATTTTCCGATATAGATTCTCCATTCTCAAAGTAACTTGGAGAATAAAGAAGTCAATTTCAAGGTTCAACCAAATTGTTTTGATTTTAACTTTGAGAATCTAAGTCATTCCATAAAACCCTAGCTTTCACATGAATAAACCCCATAAGACTGAATGCAGCTGATGTAATTCACCAACTCATACAATTAATGTTGTGTTTCATTTTCAGTAATACCAGCCCTGATGCTATAAGAAATGAAAGGTTCATTTAGTGTTGACATAGACTTTGTCTTATTCTCATACTATAAGTTGAGAAAGTTAATGGAACTGAGTGAATCATTTTCTTTAAGTATAGTATTCTGCTCTGGAGCAGCCATCCCACATAAAAAAATATGATCGTCCCATTACTGTAGTAGCAATGGTCAATTGCCACCAAGCTCTTGATTCAGGTAACACATCGTAACTTGGTTAATTGTGGTATTGTGGTATCACTGCATGCCACAAATTACTAGTATCTTGTTTCCCTTCTGCAAATATGTTAGCACTATGCTCCAATTAAAGAGTATGACCAAACTGGTACACAAATCCCATTTTTAAAGGTCTATCTCCTGGGACTATATCAGTCATGGTCCCATATAGAGAAAGAAATCACACAATAATTGTAGTAGAGAAAGTTTAATATGAATAAATGTTAATTATAATTGTCTCCTCTTTTTTTGTACTCATTTTTCATGGGTTTGGTTACTATGGTTAACCAAAGTCTGAAATATTAAGTGGACAATTCAAGAAATAAACAGTTCATGTTTTAAATTATGTGTCATTCTCAGTAGCACGATAGAATTTCCTGCTGTCCTGTTCCATCCTGCCTAGAATGTGAATTAACACTTTGTCCAGTTTATCACAACACATATGCTACCTGCCCCTTTTTTCACATAGTAGTAGTTTTGGTTATCAGATCTACTGTTGCAGAATCACAGTGCTTGTGTTCAGGTAGCACTTATTTTACTTACTGATGGTTTTAAAGTATAAGAGTAGTGTTGCTGGAGATTCAGTTATGCCAAGAGAAGCAATAAAGTGTTTCCTTTAAATGAAAAGGTAAGAATTCTTGATTTAATAAGGAAAGAAACAATTGCATGCTGAAGTTGTTGAGATCTACAGTAAGTTATTATTGTTCTCTTACTAAGTTATTATTAATCTCTTATGGTGCTGAAACTGGAGTTTTGAAATGTGCTGAGAGCCATAGCCAAGTAAGAATGACGCATGGCAATTTCCTTGTCAGCCTACTCCATGTTGCTTAGAGGGAGGACTCTCCATTGTGGAAATGGGCTTGCCTTGGACCCAGGTCATTTGCAGTGACATTGCATGAATGTTTGAGAAAGGTGACCCTGCTCAAGGACCAGGGTGGATCTGGGTTTAGGGCGGATCAGGGTTTAGGGCAGATCGGGGTTTAGGGCGGTTCCAGGTTTAAGGTGTGTCCTGCTGGGAATAGGGCGTATCCTGCTGCCTCCAGGCGCGCACTCCTTGAGTTCCCATTGAGTTCTCGTGGGATTCAGAGAGTATTTGGGATGCAGAGCCCGGTGGAGGAGTGGATTCTCCCAGAACGTGCATGTAGAGTGCCGGTAAGAGTTCGGGAATAAAGAGTTGCCCTTTGAATCTACAAGGCTGTGAGTGGCTCGTGATTTTGTGCCCAGCCAGACTGCGGCAGAAATGAAACTTGATTCACTGCTTCTGCTAGCAGATGGGGTCTGCTCGAGCTGTAGGCCTCTGCAGCCGAGAAGTGTTGTACCCCTTAAGGCCAGGCCATGTCTCCAGTGTTGCAGCAGACACTAGCAGTTCATTTTCAATTTCTTCTTTCAGGGTTTTTGTCTCAAGAATTTGAAGAATGAACTCTACATACCAGAATGAGTGAATGTAAGAGCAGGATTTATTGAAGAATAGGAATAGCAATAGAACTCTCACAATGCAAGAGAGGACCTGATAGAAGTTCTCCTCCATCCCAGTGTGCTAGTCTGGGGGTTTACATAGCACTTGGTTCACTGCTATTTGGTCCAAACTTATGCTAATTAGGATTTGGAAATGTATTAAGGCTCTTGGTCCAAATTTATGCTAATTAGGATTTGGAAATGTACTAATGTTATCTGTCAATTCTTGAGTTCCAGCTTCCATTTTCTTATAGTAGGCCAGGAAGTGCAAGTTTGAGGTCTTTGGATGGGGTTGAAGCGATGCCTGGAGTGGTTTCTGTATTGGGCATCTCTACTGTGTGGCAGCCACACTGCCCTAGGGTGACAGGTCACCATACCTTGGCTTACTAAATCTCAGGCCTGTGGTGCCTGTATGGTGACTCCTCCTGGCTATGCACTGTGCTTGCCACCTGGCCTCCAACCAACCCTGCTGCCACTCGGCTGCTCCACCTCTGCATCGCTCTACTACTGCTTCTTGGCAGGGACCAGTAGGCTGGCTGCACAGCTTGGCGGTCCAGGAGCTATGTCAGTGCCTAACTTATACATTAAAAATTAAGAAAAAAACATAGTTTGGTATTATTCATGGTTCAGGCATCCATTGGAGGTCTTCAAATGTGTCTTCTACGGTTAAGAGGGAACTATTATATAATAAAGGATTACTTACTAAGAATAAAGCAAACTCTAAGGAATATGAGAAGAGCAAATATATAAAGAATAGCTACTACCCCTTGGGCTGAGACAGAGCATCCAAGGAAGAAAAAATAAATCAACCTCCCCATCCCCACTCCAGGATAAGGATCTAGACCTCATTGGAAAGGGTATGGATACAGCTTACTGGATACCTGAGGAATATTCTCAGATGCTATGATGGCTGAAGTTACTGGGAAGCTAATCTCTTTGGTGCTGGGGGATTCTCTTCATGAAGAGGTACTATGCTGGTGATAAGTCATTCCCAGAGAGATGCCACACTATGGAACTTGCTCAAAAGCAGTCGATGGTGGTGATATTCTGACAACTGGCCCTCTGGTTTACCAGTGGGAGGTAACATTGAAACTTGCTGATGGCGTGAGCTATCAGGTGTCCATCATGCCCTTAGTCACTGTATGATACGGTACAAGCTCAGATGAGCCTATTGGCTTCTTCCCTCCTTTCTTCCTCCTTTCCTTTAATCTCTCCCTGTCTGTGTCTGTCTCTGTTTTAGTCATATTTTGTATCATGCGATCAAAATACCCAACAGGAACAGCTTAGAGCAGGAGAAGTTTATTTGGGGCTCACCGTTTCAGAAGTCTCAGTGCCTAGAAATGGCTGACTCCATTGCTTGGGCCTAAGATGAGCCAGCTCATCATGGGGGAAAGGCATGGCAGAGGGAGGCTGCTTCTCTCATGGCAGCTAGGAAGCCAAGGGGAAGGTACCACAGGGAAGATGCACCTCTCCAGGGTACAACCCAGTGACCCACCTCCTCCAGCCACACCCCGTCAGTCCAAACTAAGGCACACTGATTAGGCTCCAGCTCTCACAATCATTTTGCATTCCTGTAATAATATAGAGCCTTTGGGGGATACCTCATGTCCAAATCATTACAGTATCAATTAGCCTGTGTCTGTACTCCTTTAACCAGAAGCATTTTCCTCAGAAGGTTCTGGACACTACTCTAATGGTCATCAATTTACTTAATCAGGCTTTTGGGTATATTAAAACATCAGTTTTGATTATGAAAAGTAGAGTTGGCTTATAGTTAGCTGATAGAAACAGAACTACAAAATAAACAGAATAATATCTTTCATTAGGAAATTAGCTTTTTTCTGTTGCGTGTATTTTACATCAGTTTTTTTTTACAGTTACATATAAAAAGCATTATATCTACCTTGAGATTTACATAAGTATAAAGAGGTTAGTGGACACCATACTTGATTCTGCTGTGGACAGCATTATAATCCTAAGCAGATAACACTTTCTTAGGACTTCAGTTTGCATATCTTTCAAAAAGGAATAACTTCACTCATCACTTAGAATTTCTTAATTCTTTATGTAAACTATTTTCTTTGCACTTACTTTTTACCAGCCATTGTGTTAGGCCTAGAGATTTGAAGCCTACTAAGGCATTCTCCTTCTCGCTAAGGAGCAATCTTATGATCCTGAAGACAAAATATAATGTCCCATTGTAGGGAGTTCTCATAAAATTCAAATTAGGTAATGGATTGTAGGCACTTTAAAAAATAAAAAAAAATTGCTCTTCAAATGTAAGGGGAAATGCTAATATAAATATCATAGTCATCACAACCCCAGGATGGCAATTGACTTTTATTTTTTTACTCTTTGGCATTGAGGCGAAGAGGAAGACTGTAAGTGATTCAGGTAAGATCTCAGCATTTGTATTCCTAAAGGATGGTCCCCATAAATTGACAATCATTAAAATTAACCTGTGAAGTTAATTACTGTGTCTGACACGGATGGCTTTCGGCTTTGTGCAGTTATGTTCTTGACCAGATGAGGTCTTCCTTTTATTAGTTTATGAGTCACAGGGCAAGTGTGGATGTTGTACTATGAATGCTAAATTAGGATCAAGGATCTGGAGTTGCTTCTGGCCTTGGGGGAAAAAAATCACCTTTTTGGTGTATCTATTTTTGTTGTTCATTGTGAACAAAGGCATCCATTATTGCTGCTCAGGTGCAAACAATCTCTCAAATATTTGGACTCTGGGTCTGCTGTGACCTGTTCCCCTTCATCTCTGATGTTTTGGCTCCTAGCGTTTTGACAGGTTGCTGGATCTCCTTCATTAGTTCTTGCTCCTTTTTCCTTTTCTCTCTCCCCCTTTTCCATTATCAAGACCTCATCAGCTCTCTGGGAGGAGGATTGCATCATCCTTGCCACAGACTACCCAGAGCTGTGGGTGCTCTGTAGCCGCTCATGTCCTTTCCAGTTCCTTCAACCAAGAGGAGTGACAGATTTCTGGCTGAGAGTGTGAGTGGCTGTTGGCTAATGATGGCTATAAATTCTGACAATAGTAATAACAATCATAAATAATATAAAACAATAGCACTGCAGCATCTGGTATTCATGCTGCTCAAGCTCTGATTTGGAGAATAAAAAAAAATTCAGGGGAGACTTACAAGAACTTTGTGTCACATGGTGTGATTTGCCCACAAGGATTTGACAAGCTGTAATGAGCAGGGTGCTTTGAAGGGTACATGGAAGTTAGGGACAGCTGTCCTTGGGAGTCATCTATTCTACATCAGAACTGAATAAGTGACAAATAAACCTTCATTGTGTTAGGCCACTGGAATTGTGGATTTTGTTTGTTACATTGGTATTTTATTTTTCATAAGCTAAGCATTGAAGACTCCATGGTTGACTTAACCCTAGCTAAAAACATTTGTAATTCATTGTGCTTTATTTAAAAATCAAGATAAGGTTTGTGTTTGGAGATATTTTGCAGTAATACATTAGTAAGTAATGTTTAAAAGCATAATCCATAAACTTCAGGAGAATCGCACAATTCAGTTCTATATTCCAAGTAGAAGCTTGTTGTGCTGCAAGAGTTAAAAGCAGCTTTTCAAATTCCATCCAGAGTTGATTCCTGGGGATTTAATCCTATGAAAGAAAAATCTTGCTTCCGTCTTGCAATGCAGAGGCAAAGCTTATTGATCATGAAGAAATACTTAGCATTTATAATCTAGTTAAATTTAATAAGCATAAAATATACAGATATTAGTTTGATTATGTGTATGCATTATAAATGCTAAAAGTATTGTTATCTAAGTTTTTAGAACAGGGAAAACCCAACATGGGTGTATTAATTTTTATATCTATTGTATTTAAGTCTGGGTTCTTGTTTGGGTTCTGCATCTTAGTTGAATAGACAGGTCATCATGTAGCCACTAGAGGTGAGAAGCAGAATTTCATCCTTGTTCTCTCACACAAGGTGATAGGGCACTGTGTCCTGGCAGTTCTGCAAGAAATGGGAGAATTTCCTCAAAATGGGAGGAGGAGTTTCCAGCAAAGTCAATTAACCAAAAGATAAAAACGGCTAGCCAGTAAGCACTCCTTTTGGCAAGACAGAATACAATCTTTGTGAAGTATAAAAGCAATTAGGTTCACTTAATAGAGAGATTTTTAGGATGTAAAGACACAAAAAGTGTAGATTCCCTAACATAACCAATGGAGGAGCAATTCTCCACCTCATGAATATACAAAGATGGCATTACAACATAAGGTAACTGTTTCAAATTTAATGTTAGCTGTATAATTTATTTTCTCAAACAAAACCTTTTTTGGAGCTTGGATATATTAAATAGAATTGCTCTGGTGAAACAGGTGTGGAGTCTAGAATTCTGCTGTTTAATATTGCTCCTTCTAGGTTCCTAGTGGCCATGAATGCCATATGAAAACTCTAGGGTTTCTAGATTTGAAAACTACTCATCATAATGGCTGCTTTGAATTAGAATTTGGATTTCTGATGTGTGGAGCACTTAAATTTTCTCCCTTTCTCCCCTCCTAGCACTTAATGAGCCTAAAATATAAGAGAGTGAACATTAATATTAAAAAAACTCAGACCCCCCCAAAAAAAGCAGAACTGAAACCTATGTTCTCATCTATTTAGAATGTAGGGGAATGAAAAATGATAAAAGAATAAATCCTGAGCAAAAACAACTTTCCACTGAGGTTACAAATAAGATGGCTTCTTCTCTTTTGCATGTTAATTGAAATCAGAATTTATGATCTGTGATATGATAATCAATCAGTCTTAACTGCATTTTGCAGATGGTGGCAGCTGTGGATATGGGTGCTGGGCTTGATGTTGTCCAGTGATTATGTCATTCCTGGCAGACTCCACTTGGATGTGCTTTGAATGATCTGGTTGTTCTTTTCTTCACGAAGCCAGTGTGTACTCAACCTCAGGCACAGATCATGATCAAGTCACTCATCCATTTAGGGGTCAGCATCCTCTGCAGCCATGCAAAGTGAAAGACATTCTCAGTTCCTTCCTCTCTCCTCATTAGACTTTTCTAGAGGCTTAATAAAAAATGAAAAGGTGAGAGGAGAAGGAAATAAGACTAGGGAAGGAGTAGGAGAGACTGCCAGTGTAAAGGGAGAGGGGAGTGGAAGCCACAGTGGATATCACAGTCTTTAAGTTCCAGCACTCTTGAGAAGGAAAGTATTATGGTTTGGATGTGAGTTTTCCCCACCAAAACACAGGTTGAAATTTGATGCAATGTTATTGACATGTGGTGGGACCTTTAAAAGATATTTAGGTCATGGGGCTTCACCCTCAGGAAAGGATTAATGTGTTTCCCACAAGAATGTGTTAGTTACTGTGAGAATGATTTGTTATAAAGTAGGCACCTCCTCATCCTCTCTTGTGGATATGCTCATCTTCTATATGTGTCTACTTGCTCTTTTGTTTTATACCATGAGTTGAAGCAGCATGAAATTCTCAACAGAAATTCTGCCCAATCTTGAACTTCCCAGCCTCCAGAACCATGAGCTCAGTAAACTCTTTTTCTTATAAATTACTCAGTCTCAGATATTCTGCTGTAGTAACAGAAAATGAACTAAGACAAATGGCTACCTGAAATTTGAAGATGCATTTAAAATCTCTTCCTGACCTAGAATCCCTATTCAGTTAAAATTATAGCTGTGTTAATATGGAGCGAATTTGCCACAGGGTTGCACTGAAAACCTGCCCAGTGCTGATATTCAGCTTCCTCATATGTCACAAGCTGCTTTCCAGGGCAGGACGTGTGAGATCTCTGTTCAGTCACAGGGGCTTAGTGTTGGGAGTTGCCCAGCTCCAAAGACTAACTTCCCTATCCTCCAAGAAGAGCTATCCAATAGTGAACCCTACTGGCTCACATGATCCTGCCGTCCAACGGTGAGCCCTGCTGGCTCACCTGATCCTTACCCACCAATCAGACTAGCCCTGCTGGATCACCTGATCCTTACCCACCAATCAGACTAGCCCTGCTGGCTCACCTGATACTTACGCACCAATCAAAAAGCACCCCATGCCAACTGTCAAACCACCCCTGGCTCTATAAATATGCAGAGCTGTCCCTCAATAAACGGGCATTTTCTCCGATGGCAAACCTTGATCATTCTTTCACTTAGGAACTTCTAAACACCTGTGAGTCTCCTAGTCCCACTGAAAATGGAAAACTACCAGGCTTTACCTTCCTCTTTCTCTTGTCCTGAAAAATTGAGGCCATAACCTGGGCATAGGTAATTGAGTTGATCCCAAGAACAAGTGAGAAAATGACAATGTCGACAGAGAAGAGAGGAATACTAGGGTATATTAAAAATGTGGGTTATCATTGTGGGCAGTGAGGGCTCAGTCTCCCTGGGGCCCTCATGGAATTTTGTGTCCCAGGAGAGGACATGGAAGCTGGTATATTTATCTACCCTTTTCTTTCTCCCTTTCAGTTCAGTGGGACTAGGAGATCCACAGATGCTGAGAAGTTGATCCCTCACAGGGTCAACCCCACACTTCTGGCTATAACAGAGTACAATAGGGCAAGTTCTCTTGGCACCAAACACAGGCCTTTAAATGAAAGAGAGACCTAGGGACTATGTGTAGGTAGGAGGCTGTCTGAAGGCCAGGACTTCTTCACCTGTACCTTCTGGTTAAGTCAGCTGGGTCAAAGTGATACAGGCTGAAGCATCAACAGTGGCTACATATCCTTGCATTTAGAATGGAGTCAGATACCTTAAAGGGACTAAAAAAATTTATTTAACTTATTGAACATAAAAAATATTTTTTTGTAATCTAGACTAAAACAATTTATAACCATGCAATTTATCTGAAGTGGGCAGAAGTCACTGAAGAGATAAGATACTGAGAAAAACTCAGAGGAAAATAGGAACAGAACATGAATTTCTGTAGGATTGGAAAAGATAGATTAATTTAGAATATATTTATCAAGCTTCTCTGGTGCTAGGTACTATTTTAAATTTTAGGTATTAGAGCAGTGAATAATCCTATGCCCTCCTGAAGTTTATATTCAAATAGGAGGGAGGGAGATCAACAGTAAGATAAATAAGTTAGCTTTACAGTGTGCTTGGTGATCATGAATGCTAAGGAGGAATACCTTGCAGAAAAAGACAATAGTTGTCCTTTTAGGGGTGAATAGGGGCAGGGTGAATGTTATAATTTAAATAGGCTGGGCAAGGCAGGCTTACTCAGAAAGTGACTGAAGAGGGTGAGGAAGTGAGCCCTGAAGGTAGGTAGAGAGGAACACTCCAGGTGGAGGAACAACAGGGACAAGGAACATGCAGGATATAAAAGGTCCTGCAGTTACAGCAAGGTGATAGAGTGTGACAGTAGAAGGGGGTGGGTCAGAAAGGAAATCACGGAGCATCTGAGACATGCCAGAGTCATCCCTACACATCCTTGCATACCTTTATAAGGATTTATGTTTTTACTCTGCATAATACAGGAAGCCACTGGAAGGTTTGCAGAAAGATGTGATGAAATTTTAATACAAAAGAAGAAAGAAATGGCAGGAATCATTGGACTTTAGACAGAAATGGCAAATGATGAAGAACATGGCGGTATTCGTGAATGCTTCCTATAGGTTTTTCAGTCTCTCTTCATGATGTGAATATTTTATTCATGGGCTTGACTTCTATCCACTTTCTGACTACCTACCTGCAGGATCTAAAAGGGACCTAAGCCTAGATCACTCCCACCACCTTCTCTAAACATTTTTACTAACAGATTAGTTTTCAGATTACAAGATAAATAGACATCTTAAAAGTTTTATTTGGATACCATAAAATAAATCTAGAGATTTCTTACCCTCAAAAACTCATGGAAGATCAGTGAAACATGTTCTTTGAATTTAGCTGACCTCCACTTGGAAGCCAATAATGTTTTGAATTATATAATCATACATGTTCATTAAGCTATTTGGTTTTAAGCAATAGGCACTGATGTAATTGATAGAATGTAAAGTAGTCTGTAGAGAAATTGATGGTTGAAGAATTGGCCTTTGAAAGGAATGGGAACTAAGAAAGTCCAGGAGAACTGAATATTAGGAAGAATCTCAGAGGTACCACTATTACTGACTGAATCAGCTGCAACCACTTTTTTCCCCCTCTGTCTCTGCAAAATCTCCCTCAAAATTCAAAGTCCTCGCAGAGGGTCTCTGGCCTCATTGGGCCCCATTCAGTAGGCTAAAGCAAGACATCATAGACAACAGTCTTGCTTGGGATGTGTGCCTGTAATCTTAGTAACTTGGGAGGCTGAAGCAGGATGATTTCAAGTTCAAAGCCAGTCTCAGTAATTTAGCAAGGCCTTAAGCAACTTATCGAGACCCTGTCTCAAAAATAAAAAATAAAAACTGGGGATGTGTCTCAGTGTTGAAGTTTCCCTGGGTTGAATTCCTGGTACCAAAACAAGTCAAAACAAAACCAAACAACGCCCCCCCCCCAGTCTTTCAGATTGTACACAATAAAAGAAATAATCCCTTTGAAGGAAATCTGAGCACCAGTAAACTATGAAATAGATTGTGAGCATGCCTGAATAAAAGGTGTCCACTAGTCAACATCTGCACTATTTTATACAGTAGACTCTGGCTACACGCAGCCCTGAAAATTAAGTAATATTAAATAAAATGGAAATTTGAGCTTCCCTATTATACTAGCCACATTTCAATTGCTCAATAGCTTCCTGTGACTAATGACTTCTGTAATGGACAACACATGTATAGAACATTTCTATATGCCATAGGAAGGTCTTTTGAATTGCATTGGTATATGTAGTAATAGTAATAAACCTGCATATATCTTTTTAATTATCTAAGTAATTTATGTCAGTTATTTAAAAATATACTCTCACTTTAATTATGTTAGTTAATTCACGTCTTTGGCATTTTGTAAAGACAGAGCACATATTATTTCTCTTTTATAACTAAAGAACCTAAGGCCACCATAGGTTGAGTAATTGGCAATAAAGGTCATCTAGCCAGTTCAAGATCTGAGGCCACTTGTCTCCTAGTACAGGGTCTCCCACGCCAATCCAAACTTAGAAGCCCAGATAATGCAAGACTTGATGTAAAAACAACCATTTTGTTGTCACCATTTGAGTCCTTATAAATTTCCCCATCAATGAAATAACCATGCAACTTTAGCAAATTATCTTTTATGGGCCTTTTAAAGGCTACTTTGCCAAAGGGAGCTATAACCCATGACATAAATATGAAGATGGATTGACAGAAATACTCTATCACAGGCTGGAGAAAAAAAGTGAGCAGAAAGAAATTCTCTCAGACTCCTCTTCCAAAGCATCATGGATCTTGGAAGCAAGCTTTCCTAGCATGAACTGAGGCCTGCTAACCTGCAGTTGGGTCTGGTAATTGGTAGGAGCATTTATTTTCCCAGGTTTGTAATTTTTTTACATCTATTTTATTTTATTATTTTTATTCTAATTAGTTATATGTGACAGCAGAATGCATTTCTATTCATTGTACACAAATGGAACACAACTTTTCATTTCTCGGCTTGTACTCGATGTAAATCGCACCATATGTGCAGTCATACATGTACCTAGGGTAATAATGTTCATCTCATTCCATCATCTTTCCTGCCTCCATACGCCCTCCCTGTCCCCTTTGCCCAATCAAATTTCCTCCATTCTCCCCATGCGCCCTCCCCTCCCCCATTACGGATCAGTATCCATTTATCAGAGAGAACATTTGGCCTTTGGTTTTGGGGATTGGTTAACTTTGCTTAGCATGATATTCTCCAGCTCCATCCATTTACCTGCAAATGCCAGATTTTATTCTGTTTTAATGCTGCGTAATAATCCATTGTGTATATGTACCAAAGTTTCTTTATCCATTCATCTATTGAAGGGCATCTAGCTTGGTTCCATAGTTTAGCTATTGTGAATTGCTATAAATATTGATGTGACTGTGTCACTATAGTATTCTGATTTTAAGTCCTTTGAGTATAGACTGAGGAGTGAAATAGCTGGGTCAAATGGTGGTTCCCAGGTTTACAATTTAAGGTAGAACTTGTAGACCTTATTATTGAACAACAGAACCTTTATAATTCAACTGTACAGAAATTAGCTTGTTTTTAAAAAATATTTTTTAGTTGTTGATGGACCTTTATTTTATTTATTTGTATGTGGTGCTGAGAATTGAACCCAGTGCCTCACACATGCCAGGCAAGCACACTATCACTGAGCCATGACCCCAGCCCCAGCTTGATACTTTAAGGTACGATAAACTCAGGCCCACTGTAATATTTGTGGCCTGTCTAAATATTTCAGTTATAAAGCAAGGCAAGCCCATACATATTCTCACCCTGGGCCCCCTCCCTCCAGGACCAACCCTGCTTCTACAAGTCTGAGGAGTCACCCAGTTCTGCTGGGTCAGGAAATTTTAAGTGCTGGACAGGAGCCCATGATTTTCAGTGGTGACAGACACATCCCTGTCTAAGGTGGGGACTGATTGAGTCAAATGCCACAAGAAGCTGGAGTGGGCAGGGTCCCCTCCTTCACCCTTCTCTATTGTATTTTAGGATTTTCAGAGATTTCTAAGCCCTTTCAAACAACGTAATTCCTGAGCAAGTGGAGAGGAAGAAACTTAGGCTGGGACTACCTGTCCAGGTACTTTATTCAGGGTGATTTGGAGCAGCTGATCCTTCTCAGGTTTTCTAGGGCAGGAGCTGTCTGACTTTTGCTCCCTTTGCTTCCCTCTCCTTTTACACATTCCTCAGCTCAATCCAGTCTCCTCTGGCTGAGCTAGTTCAGTGTGTCCCCCAGTCCTCTCCTGTAAACTAATTTTGCTCAATTAATTATATACTCTGCTCAATAAATTTATATATATATATATATATATATATATATATATATATATATATATATATATATATATATATATATTTGGTATTGGGGATTAAATCCAGAGGTGTTTCACCATTGAGCCACCTCCCCTGCCCCATTTTGTATTTTTTTTTTTAGTTTAAAACAGAAAGGTCTCACTAGGTTTCTAAGAGCCTCATTAAATTGCCAAGGCTGGATTTGAACTTGTGATCCTCTTGCCTCAGCCTCACGAACCACTAGGATTACAGATATGTGCCACTGTACCTGTACCTGACTCCATAAATTAGTAAATTTTCAAAAAAATTTCTTATAAGACCAACAACATAAGGCAGAACAAAACTAAGCAAACAATAATGACCTGCTATTTGGGAGTTTATTTCATGTGGGACCCTCAAAAATAGACACCCCTGCCTCCAGGAGTCTCTTCAAGCTGTTTCAGCTGTCATGGCTGAATTACTTACAAACTGTTTCATTATTACTTTATGTTGCAGGACATTTTATTCCACCTACGGCTTGTGATTTTACAATAAATTCTGTTTAAAGTTAGCTTGAAAACACAGAGCTTGAGTTTTGTTAAAATGGGGCCATATCTTACCTGAGGGAGATCATTCCTACCCCATGATGAGCTACATCCTTGACAATAATCAGAGTACCTCTAATTGGTACCTTTGAGTAGCTCAACCAACCCATAGGCAAAGTAGCAGAGAGGAATAGGGATACCTGAAGGGAGAGGCTCATGGCAGACCCACAGTTCTGGTATACGTCAGTCAGTACAGGGAGGCAAATGTCATCTACCTCACAGCATGGCTCTGGGCACCATTCACCACATGTGTTCAGGATGATTTAAAGTCCAGGCATTCAGGTGGGGCTGATCTTAGAGAGCATGGTATCTTCTGTGGCATTCTTCAGATGAAGGAAGTGAAACCTGAACGTCGTCCAGCTGGTTAGTGGCAATTTGGACTCAATACTTGCCTGAGGCCCAATGGCTTAGTGATCTTAGGATGTCATAAGAGAACACTAGAGACTGGGTGGTTTAAACAACAGATGTTTGTTTCTTACAGTTCTGGAGGCTGGGAAGTCTAAGATCAGGGTGCCAGGAGGGTTGGTTTCTGGCAAGGGCCCTTCTCTTTGCTTGCCTCACTTGGTGTGTTCATCTAGTAGAGATATCTCCTCTTCTTTTGAAGCCCCTGATTCCATAATGGAAGCCCAACCTTCATGATCTCCTCTAACCCTAACCACCTGACAAAGGCCCACCTCCAAAGACCATCACGTTTGAGGTTAGGGCTTCAAAACATGAAATTGGGGAGGACACAAAACATTTGGTCCATCATACCAAATCAGTATTCGTTCTAGTTCATCACAAAGCTGAACACTTTCCCAAGATCCTTAGAATAGTAGCTTCTGACCATAGACTTCATAATTTAAAAGATCTTCAGTAATAAAAATAGAATTTACCCATAATTTCATCTATTAGAGACTAATAGTTGTTTTCCACATTTGTATCTTGTATTGTTTGGAATATTTATATCTGCTTTTAATCCTCCTAGCTTTTCACTCAGAATTTTCCAAGTAAATTTTTGAAGACTTCCTTTTCCTAATTATCAAGTCAAGGACATAACATATATGTTAGATGTAGAATTTGATATACTTCTTCTTTCACTAAAAAATTTCTCTGTGGCAAAACTTTAGGTTTGAGGGATTGGGATTAGGTGATGATTTTTCTTTTAATGGTTATAGGGGCACTGGAAATTATTATGCATGTAAACCCTGCATTTTGTCACATAAGATTTAAGTTGGCATTGTTTCTACATTATACCAATACTTTTCACATGGTGGAAGTCCGGAGAATTGGCTTGGATCCTGAATTCCAGTGTCTTCAGTTAGCACCAAGTTCTCTTGTAGTTTCTCATGAGGACATCTCTCTATTAGTAAGCTAAAGTTTTAGATTCAAACACCCTGGAAAATCTCATCTGTAAGCTAGACCACCTGGAGTCTGGGCTCTATATTGTCACTTGTCCCATGGTTATGTCTGGAACAGTTTTCTTATTTTCTGATCCCCTGCTAACATCATAGGAAGATGCATTCCTTAGCATGTGCACCAAAGAAGGAGCAATCCTCCCTAATACCTAGATCTTTTGATCCCTGGCCACTACCCCAAGTCTCTTTCCTGGGTTCAAAACTTATTTCTGTTTGAACAAGAAGCATGAATTTAGAGCAGGAAGTCTTACACCATGTGGCCTATGACAACATTGTAGTACAAGACTTTGACTTGATTTTGCTACAATTGTGGATATATGTTGAAAGGATATTCTCTGCTGGGTGCAGTACTGAGCCTAGCTCAGAACGTGGGGTAGTAGAATAAGGGCTTCATGCTGAAAGTAAGGGGTATGAGGGCAGCACCATGCCAAGTTAGTGTCAAATAAGAATTAGGCACTTAATGGAACATGGGAGGATGTTGCCTTCTGACAGTGTGGTTCTGCCTGTAAAGAGGGTTATTTTGAAAAGTAGTAGTCTTGAAGCATGATCATGGGAAGAGTGCAATAACTAGATGCTTGCAAAGAATGAGAGCGCTGTTGTTCTCTAGTAGTATTTGCATTATAATCATTCCTGGCTTGTTTGATTTTAGTGTTTTTTGAGTGCCCAAAATAACAGCATTCAAAAAGTATGCCACAAAAGCAATGAAGTTGAGAACCACTGATCTGGAACCTTTCTGTGTTACCAGTCAGAGTCCAGAGCCAAGAATTCCTGTTGTCTACGGAAAAGAATGGGCAGAGAAAACAGCCAGCCATAAAAGGGAAAATGTCAAAACTGCTTTATGGTTTCATCTTTGTTTGTGTACAGTCAACCCATACCAGTTGTTCTGGTTCATCACCCTTGAATTCTATATGGAGCACTTTCCTATCAATAGGATAATTGTGATACTAAAATTTCCATATTTTGGAAAAACATTCATTAACCCACCATGTAAACTGCTTCTTCTCAGAGTTCATGAGGGGCAATTACAGGCTTAAAGACTTTTCTGAGATTTCCCTTCTTTTACTGACCACCAAATGTATTTTCTACTTCCTAGTTTATTTATTTATTTTTTAGTAATTGTCAACCCTGTGTTCTTGGGCCCCTAGTTTTCATTTAATTGTGGGTTATTTCTAGGGACACATAATTACCTCTCTTGTAAGTGGCAGGGTTCTCTGAGTGTGATTTTAAATTTCCCACCTCTAGATTTTCTTCTTATTTCTGTATGTCTCCAGACCAGCAAACTTGCAAGGTCTTTTTATCACTATTTTTGGCTCTTTTTTCATATCTAACTACACAGTAAGAGGTGTTATCTTCTGTATTCCTTACCAAAATCTTCTCTTTTCACCCCCTAAAGTCTTTAGCCCCTGGCTGAAGTTTCTACTCTGATGGCTTACCCTTCTTATTTACAGAAGGGTCTGGTTCTTAGGAACTCTGAGTAACACCTCATTATCAGCTCTACCTGTGAATCAGATTGCAGGAGAAGAGGCTGTCTAGAATAATGGCCACCAAACCAAAGCCAGACATTAGTAGGTAAAGAATCTGCCCACTCAAACTCTGGACTCTAATATGCAAATCTAACTAGTTTAACATAACTAGTAAACCTAACTAGTGAACCTAACATAAGACCAGTTCATGTTGACCCCACAAAGAGGTTGCTTATAGGTCCTGAAGCTGCCCTTCTTGGTACCTAGTGTCTTCTTAACTTATTTCCAGTGTCAGAGAGCTAGTTAAAGACTTCCCTTTCCATTCGGTAGTTTCAAAATCTCAATTCAGTCTTCCTTGGATTGCTTGTAGTAAAAGTCCAGTCATTCACTTGGTGCAAGATTTATAGTTTCTTCATATTTAACTATTTACATTGTGAATGAATAGTTACTTAGATAACTTTGTTTTGTCAGTCTCTGTTCAGTTAGAAGTCTGAACATAATTCTTTCTCAGAATACGGGGAATCACTGATATTCTTAGTTTCCAATGCTGTTGTAATTGAGTGTCTTTCTTTAAAACCCTTCTTAGGCAACTTTGGAGCAGGAATGAAAGCAAGTGTGAGCCACCTGCCATCTTAATTTGACATCTAGTCTTGCTACGTTCAAGCTCCTTTACTTCTAACCACTTATGTAAGTGAATGACTACTATTAAATGGATCTTTGATTGAGAGGCATTTAGACACTAGGTTTCAAACAATGAAGACATTGGTGACTCGGTAAAAAAATCCAACAACAACAACAAAACCATTTTCAGCATCAAGTTATGTTTTCCATAGCTAGGGAATCTGAAAATAACTCTATACCTCATCTCTCTAGGTAGTTGGATAACTAATTCATCAGTAGTCTTGTAGCATGGATGAGCAAATAGCGAGTGTCTGCATTTTATATCCTACTCTCTCAAGATACCTTAAGAAGTTACTTCTTCCATCTTGGATCTGAAATCATCTCTACCCTATGGTGAAGCTGAAGTCTATTGAGATTATTAGTACAATTAATTTCTCTTCAAAGTGCAACAGTCTATTTTCAATTGCCCCTTGGTAAAATGAGACAAGGTTAATAAAACTGCAATATGTTAGAGACAAATTTTAGCCAAAGTTGCAAATTTTTTCAGAACTATCTTAAAAGCTGTCTAATTGCTTTGAACTGAATCTTTCTTCCATTTTCCTTTCATTTTGGGGGAATTTGCTAAGGAGTAGTGAAATACACCAAATGTAAACAGCAGGAATAAGACTGAAGGGGATTCAGAGATATAAGAAATCTGTTTCTTTTGTGTTCTTTTGAAAGCAGAGTAGTTGCTGACATAGTGTACATGCTGAATACATATTTACCAAATTAAATATGTAACCTGAATATTCAGGTTAAGAATCTCAGTATTTTTTACTTGCCTAAATTTAGGAGCCTTACTCTTAGAAAATCTGATTGACTACAGGAAAAAACTTCAGGTGTTTCAGAAAAAAAATAAAGTAACTAATGATATATTGCTTATAATTGGAGGCCTGCAAAAGAAAACTTTTATTAGGTGTAGGGAAGAGGTATGACTTGGAAGCGCCAGCTTGAATTGCAATGGGTTGGGAAGATGCAGTAGTAACTAAACAGATGGGCCAAGCAGTGGCCAACCAGATGGGAGTTGAGGCAAGCGTGAAGCTGACAGACTATGTTGGATACAAACCTTGTCACTCCCTTTAGTTGTCTCCCACCTTCCTCTCTCTTTATAGCCTGGTATAATGGATGCCCTGAGGAGCCTGTTTCCTTCTGTACATGAGAGAAAGGCCATATTTTGGAATATAGGACCTGGTTTATTTTTATCATGGGATTGGAAAACACTACCCAGACATGTACTGGAGGAGAATTGGTAGCTCCCTGCCAGTGACCAAAAGGAAATTGAAGACAGGAGTCTTCTCAGCCTCCTTGTCTCTGAAGACTGTATTAAGATGATATTTCTTTGTGCATTTTCTTGAGAAGTCTGATTGCTAGACAAACATGGCTGCTGCTGTAATATCCAAGAGCTGTTGGACAATGTCAAGTATTCTAACTTATATGTAATCAGTATCCAAGAAGAAGAGAGGTGGCTTGAGGAGAAAAAAGCTATGAAGAGATATTGGTTAAGAATTTTACAGAAGATAATCACAAAAACTAAGTCATAGAACTAGACATCTCAGAGAATATCAAATAAGTAAATAAGTCAATAAATAAATTACCTTCTCCTCAAATATATACACTGGGAAGTATCACAAAGATAAAATCTTAAAGATAACCTGAGAAAAGAAACATTATATACAGAGTAACGAAGGTACTGTAGAGCAAAAATAATTACAGTGAACTTTCTGCCAGAAACTAGACCATCTAGAGGTCAGTGAAACACTATCTTTAAAGAATATATATGTTAGCCAAGAATTCTATACCTCATGAAAATATTTTTCAAAAATGAAGGAAAATAAAGATTTTCTCAGACAAACAGAAACAGAGAGAATTAATTATTAGCAGACCTACTTTATAAGAAATATTAAGAGATATTCTTCATGGAGAAAGAATATGATACCAGTCTGTGGTGTGGACATATGAGAAGAAACAGGCACATTGTAAATGAAATTAATGAAGATAAAATTAAGTTTATTATTATTATTATTGCCTCTAAAGGATCTAAAAGAGTGATTCTCCACATGGGGATATCCTTCTGGCTTACTGTTCCCCCTCTGGGGTACACTGGCAATATCTGGAGACACTTTGGGTTGCCACAGGTGTGATGGTGTTCCTCCTGTCCATGGGTAGAGGTCTGGGATGATGCTACACTACCTACAATGCACAGGACAGCCCCCACAACAATTGCCCAGCTCCAAATTTTAGTATTGCTGAAGTTCAGAAACCCTACTCTAAAAGATCACTGTCTAAATTATATTTTGTGTTAAAATGTACAAACAGAGGATATGACAGTGTTGTGGTTTGGGTATGGTTTTTCCCCACCAAAACTCAGGCTGAAATTTGGTTGCTTATGTAGTAGTGTTTGGAGGTGGTGATTTTCAGAAGGATTAATGCTTTTTTTAAAAAAAAAAAAAACTGGATTAGTGTTTATGAGAATGAATTCAGTCTCTTGAGAGTGGATTGTCTGTAAATGTGTTGGCTCCTTTGTTCCCACTCCCTGTAGGCACACACTCACTTACACTTTTATTTTTCTACTATGCCTGGAGCTGCACAAGGCCCTCACCAGAAACCAAGCAGATGTGACTGCTCAGTGTTGGACTTCAAGTCTTCAGAACTTTGAGCTAAATAAACCCACTTTTCTTTATAAATTACCCAGTCTTAGGTGTTCCATTATAACTACAGAAATGAACCAAGACAGACAGCAGTAGTACAACTAATGGGAGGGAGGAATTGGAACTATACTATTATAGTGTTCTTATATGATGTAGAAAGTAGTATCTTCTGAAGACAGAATTTCGTTAGTTACAGATGTATACTTTAAAACATAGAAAAACTAGTAAAATAATGACAATAAAATGAAACAATAAAATGTGCTCAGTTTAAAAAGGAGGCTGCAAAGGAGGGGGTAAGAGGAAAACTGAAGAACAGATAAAACAAATATTAAACCAGGTGGTAAATTTTAAGCCAACCATTTCAACAATCACAGAAAACTCATTTTATGCAGTCTGAACTAAATAGTTCAAACAATGACATACAAGGAATAAAAATTTCATGCCAATATTGTGAACATTGACACCACTATCCTCAATTATACACACACTGACACATACACACACCATACACATACACTATACAGTGAGGTCTAGTTTATGGTGGGCATGTAATGCTAGTTCAATACTACAATATCAATAGCCCATCAAATTAAAGATTCAAAGAAGAAAAACCATGATATGATCATATCAATAGATGCAGAAAAAACATTTGACAAAATTCACTTTCCATTCATGATAAAATGTTATAGCACAGTTAATACTATAAGAAACTTTCTCAATCTTTAAAGAACATATGAAAACACTACAGATAATGTCATTCTTTTGTTTTAAAATTTTTAAATGATGACAGCAGTGGAAAGCATTATAATTCTTATTACACATATAGGGCACAATTTTTCATATCTCTGTATATAAAGTTTGTTCACACCAATTTATTCCTTTATACATGTACTTTGTTGTTTTTATTGCATTACAATTCTTAATACACATATATACCACAAGTTTTTGTATCTCTGTTTGTATATAAAGTATGTTGACACCCCATTCAAGTCTTCATACATGTACTTTGTATAATGATGTCTATCACATTCTACCATCCTTATTAATCCCCTGCCTCCACCCATTCCCTCCCAATCCTCTTCCCTATTTAGAATTCATCTATCCCTCCCATGCTCTCCCTCCCTACCCCACTATGAGTCAACCTTATATCAGAGAAAATGGCATTTTTTTTTGCGGGGGGGCGGATTGGCTGACTTCACTTAGCATTATCTTCTCCAATGCCATCCCTGCATTGGAGAAGATGCAAATGCCATGATTTTATTCTCTTTTATTGCTGAGAAATATTTCATTGTGTATATATGCCACATATTTTTATCCATTTATCCACTGAAGGACATCTAGGTTGGCTCCACAGTTTAGCTATTGTGAATTGTGCTGCTATAAACATTGATGTGGCTGTGTCCCTGTAGTACGCTGTTTTTAAGTTCTTTAGGTATAGTCCAAGGAGACAAATAGCTGGGTCAAATGGTGGTCCCATTCCCAGATTTTCAAGGAATCTCCATAGTGCTTTCCATATCGGCTGCACCAATTTGCAGTCTCACCAGCAGTGTATGAGTGTACCTTTTCCCCACATCCTCACCAACACTTATAGTTGTTTGTATGCATAATAGCTGCCATTCTGACTGGAGTGAGATGATATCTTAGAGTAGTTTTGATTTGCATTTCTCTGATTGCTAAAGATGATGAGCATTTTTTCATATATTTGTTGATTGATTGTATATCCTCTTCTGAGAAGTGCTGTTCATGTCCTTAGCCTATTTGTTGATTGGGTTATTTTTTTCTTTTGGTGTTTAGCTTTTTGAGTTCTTTATACACCCTAGAGATTAATGCTCTATCTGATGTGTGAGGGGTAAAAATTTGCTCCCCGGATGTAGGCTCTCTGTTCACCTCACAGATTGTTTCCTTTGCTGAGAAGAAACTTTTTAGTTTTATTCCATCCCATTTATTGATTCTTGGTTTTAGTTCTTATTCTATAGGAGTCTTATTAAGGAAGTTGGGGCCTAATCCCATATGATGAAGATTAGGGCCTACTTTTTCTTCTATTAGATGCAGAGTCTCTGGTTTAATTCTAGGTCTTTGATCTACTTTGAGTTGAGTTTTGTGAATGGTGAGAGAGAGGGGTTTAATTTCATTTTGTTGCCTGTGGATTTCCAGTTTTCTCAGCACCATTTGTTGAAGAGGCTATCCTTTCTCCAGTGCATGTTTTTGGCATCTTTGTCTAATATAAGATAATTGTAATTTTGTGGGTTAGTTTCTGTGTCCTCTGTTCTGTACCATTGGTCTAGCAGACTGTTTTGGTGCCAACACCATGCTGTTTTTGTTACTATTTCTCTGTAGTATAGTTTAAGGTCTGGTATAGTGATACCACCTGCTTCACTCTTCCTGCTTAGGATTGCGTTAGCTAGTCTGGGTCTCTTATTTTTCCAGATGAATTTCATGATTGTTTTTTCTATTTCTTTGAGGAATGCCATTGGGTTTTTGATTGAAATTGCATTAAATCTGTATTTTGCTTTTGGAAGTGTGGTAATTTTGATAATATTAATTCTGCCTATCCAAGAGCAAGGTAGATCTTTCTATCTTCTAAGGTCTTATTTGATTTATCTCTTTAGGGTTCTGTAGTTTTCATTGTATAAATCTTTCACCTCTTTTGTTAAGTTGATTCCCAAGTATCTTATTTTTTTGGAGGATATTGTGAATGGGGGTATTTTTCCTCATTTCCTTTTCAGAGGATTTGTCACTGATATACAGAAATGCCTTTGATTTATGTGTGTTGATTTTATATTCTGCTACTTTGCTGAAATAATTTACTAGTTCTAGAAGTTTTCTGGTGGAGTTTCTTGGTTCTTCTAGGTATAGAATCATATCATCAGCAAATAGTGCTAGTTTAAGTTCTTCTTTTCCTATATGTATCCCTTTAATTTCTTTCATCTGTCTAATTGCTCTGGCCAGTGTTTCGAGAACTATGTTGAATAGAAGTGGTGAAAGAGGGCATCCCTGTCTTGTTCCAGATTTTAGAGGGAATGCCTTCAGTTTTTCTCCATTTAGAATGATGTTGGCCTGAGGCTTAGTGTATATAGCCTTTATGATCTTGAGATATGTTCCTGTTATCCCTAGTTTTTCTAGTGTTTTAAACATAAAGAGGTACTGTATTTTGTCAAATGCTTTCTCTTTGTCTATTGAGATGATCATGTGATTCTTATCTTTAAGTCTATTGATGTTATGAATTACATTTATTGATTTCCATATGTGAACCAATCTTGCATCCCTGGGATGAATCCCACTTGATGATGGTGAACAATCTTTTTGATATGTTTTTGTATTCCATCTGCCAGAATTTTTATTGAGAATTTTTGCATCTATGTTCATTAGAGATATTGGTTTGAAGTTTTCTTTCTTTGAAGTGTCATTGTCTAGTTTTGGAATCAAAGTGATATTGGCCTCATAGAATGAGTATGGATGTGAAGTAAATTGAAGAGTATTTGCATTAGTTCTTCTTTAAATGTCTTCTAGAACTCAGCTGTGTATCCATCCGGTCCTGGGCTTTTCTTGGTTGGTAATTTTTTGATGGCTGCTTCTATTTCTTCACTTGATATTGGTCTTTTTAAGTTTTGTGTATTTTCCTGACTCAATCTGAGCAGATCATATGACTCAAGAAATTTGTCGATTGTGGTGAGCCGTTTCTGTGAACTGTGGCCGCCATTACAAGATGGCGCTGGTTTCCCCTGTAGTCTGTGACAAACAACTCCTTATCAGAATGAGTTGGCACGCTGTGACTTGGCACCCTATGAGAAAAGTCCACGTGGCAGTTGTGCATTGGGGCTTTATCTGCTTTATTAAGGCTGGGGCACACGGGAGTAGTAGTAGTGGCAGTAGTAGTAGCAGTAGTAGTAGTGGTAGTAGTAGTAGCAGTAGTAGTAGTGGCAGTAGGAGTAGCAGTAGAAGTAGTAGTAGGAGTAGCAATAGAAGCTAAGAGACATGTCAATACAAAGGCCTGAATAAACAGCTGAAAGAAGAAAAAGTATCAAGGACCTGAATAAACTGCTGAAAGAAGATTCCTGAGTTGCGTCTTCCTTGCGGGCAAGGGGTCGCGACAAGTGGCGCCGAGACCCGGGAACCAGAACTTTCAGTCAGTCAGGGGTGGTGCACCGGTTAGTCCCAGGTAAGTGGGATCTGCGATCAAAGCAGGGATAGTCCCAGTAAGTGGGATCCGCGTCCAAAGCGGGGTCAGCTCCTCTACAAAGAAAGAGAGAGCCTCACATTTATTGCAGCTGCACTGTGTACTTTCACTTTTGTTTTCTGTGTTTCTTTTGTTGTGTCATTTCGCTTTTGTTTTTTGTGTTTCTTTTGTTGTTGTGTCCTCTGTAGATAAAGAGAGAGCGGGGAAAAAATAAATAAATAAATAAGACACTCCTCTGTAAATAAGGAGAGAGCGGGGTTTTGTATTTTCACTTTCTTTATACTGCTTGGAACAGTATGGGTGCTACTCCCTCAAGCCCGATTTTGCTGGCCTTGGATGGGTTACTGCGTTCTAAGGGACTTAAAGTGAAGCGGAGCACATTACAGAGGTTTTTAGAAGAGACTGACTCTGTAGCTCTTTGGTTTGTTTTTTCAGGGAGTCTGACGATTCCCAGCTGGGACAAATTAGGGAAGGACCTGGATTTCGCTCTTGAGCAGGGTATCTTGAAGGATGGTGTTATACTACTTTGGAAGTTAATTAGAGGATGTATAACAGATGGTAAATGCCAAGAAGCTGTGAGCGAGGGTCAGGCTGTTCTTGAGCAATTGCATGAAGAAAAATCGGAGGGGTCACATAGCGAGGTAGCAGAAAGTATTAGGAGTAAGAGTGGTGAACAGATAAGGGAGTCTGAAGTTAAACAGAGGAGAAGGCTCTATCCGGACTTGACTGAGTTAAAAACTCCCAAGGACACAAGTAGCTCGGACAGTTCTGAGGAATTAGATCCACCCTAGCCGCTCTCAACCCCGCCTTCTCATCTTCCCCCTCCCTATCAGGCCCACAGAAAAGTCTTAATTGACCTTCTCCAGAATATTCACCATGGCTTATTTTAGGACTTTCAGCAAAAGAATCTCTACAAAAAGGTTTAATGTAGATAAACTTCCTATTTTCATGTTGCCCTGTTTTATTTGGCTACTGTCTTAAAAAATCAGCATTCCAGGCACTGGACACTGCCTTACTAGTTTTTCACAAAAATATGTAACAAGGCCTCTGGCCTTGAGCTGGGCTTCACAGTGCTGACTACATTTCTAAGATAAGGGAGTTACTAACTGTGCTCCATGGTAACAGCTGGCAGGAAAAAGAACTGGAAAGGGAGATAGAGGAACTGGAGGGTCAATTGAAAAAGTCAAGATTTAAAGCACCTACGGCCCTGATGCTGTCACGCTCCCTCCTTATAACCCCGATTGGGACAAGGACAACCCCAGAAGGCTGGGGGGTGTTCAGTGGCAGCCTAAGACGGCCCAAACTTCCCAGTAATTAAAAACTTGGATGGACAGCCGGCCAGAGTACATGTTCCTTTAGCCTTTAAGGATATTAAACAACTAAAGGAGGCAGTTACTAATTACGGATCCCATGCCCCCTTTACATTGACTCTCTTCGAGTCTTTCTCTGCCAATCAGCTGACACCTAGTGACTGGCAACAGCTTTGCATGGCTGTGTTGTCCGGAGGGGATTTTTTGTTGTGGAAAAGTGAAAATCAAGAGAGGTGTCGCGAGCTAGCCCGAGTAAATCAGGACGCCGGCTTCCCACGGCATAACCTTGAAATGTTAACAGGCTTGGGACAATATGCTATCATAAACCAACAAATTAATTATAATCCTGGGGTCTATGCTCAGATAGCCACAGCAGCCATTTAGGCTTGGAAGGCTCTACCTATTTCAAATGCTAAAACAAAAATTTCAAAAATTGCTCAAGGACCCTCTGAGCCTTATTCTGACTTCATTGCCTGATTGATGCAGGTGGCAAGGAAAATATTCCCTAACTTGGAACAAGCCATGCCGGTCATTAAGCAATTGGCTCTTAAATATGCAAATTCCTATTGCCAAAATGCCATTAAATCTACCAGAACAAAGAGTGTTGATGACATGATTCGAACTTACAAGGATATTGATAGAGCTCATATTACTGGACAGGTTCTGGCCGCTGCCCTCAAAACAGGAACAGGGGCCCGCCCCAAGGTCTACTGGGCAATCCAGGGACGGAATTATACCCTGGGGAGTGGGCAACTTCGTCACCTCCCACGGACCAACCCCTTTCTATCTGTAGACTCCCCAGGGGAACGCCAGGAAGTGCAGGATGTACACGAGCTGCAACCGCAGGTCACAGAGACAGAACAGGCTACTACCGCAATAAGATCTTGGCCAGGTGGGGGGAAAATGCAGACAAAATCAAACAAAATGCAATCTGCTAGGAAAACTTGGGGAACTTTTGCCACGAAAATGGGCAGCGGACTCCATGTTGTTTACATCACCATGGTAACCATGGGGTGCCTGGCCGGAAGAGTAGCTTCCTGGTCCCACCTCCCACACCTTTTCGGGCTTCTGATTGGTTCTTCCACTGTCACTCAGACAGGACTTCTGGTCCCGCTTTCCAGCCACTAACCTGTACTGCTGTGTTTCAGGTTTCTACCGGAGCTGCTCAGAGCCTGTATTTAAAAAAAAAAAAAAAAAAATGCCTACCTGTAAATGCTAATGAAAGATATCTTTTTCAGACAAAATTTAATTCCACAGGTTTCTATGTTACAGTCCTAAATTTAAGCTAATTCTAAGTTAAATAACCTGACTTTTTCTCTATAGTTGTGTTACTGAATAATGTTCTATTGATGAGAGATATCAAATATGCTTCTTTATATTTTACTTTTAATTTTGAAGGTTATGAGGATGCATTTGCTCGCCACAGGAACAAGCCGGCAAAGTTCCTGTGATGACCAAAAAATCCTTATTTTCATTGCTAACTATAAAAATAAAAATGTATACTCAAGGATCTTATTTCAGTTACATCAAGTGACATCACATAGAAGAGTGCACTCCTAGTTAAAAATAAATTTAAATGGATCCAAATATTTTAAGACCACGTGGTTACATAAAGTTAATACAATTATAAGTTATGTTCTTATTCTTAATATATATATATATATATATATATATATATATATATGTGTTTAGATATTTAGATAACCTATATTTGTTAATCTATAAATTAATTAGCACATGCCTAATTAATTAGTTAATATATATTTGCCTAATTGTTTTCTTCAACAGAAAACCCATAATTTAAGTTTTATATTTACATTTATCAGATACTCTGCCTTTTCAGTTACAGATATTTGAGATAAATGTGTTTACTATAAATTTGCTTTTCAGTAAAAATACAATCAAGTAATTTCTAAATCTCAAAGTAGAATTAATCAACACATTTTATCTGGGATTTTGGCTGCTAATCAAAGGATAGAGTTACTTCAAGTTCAAGTTGAGGAATTGTCTGACCTAGTACATTTGGGTTGTATTGATCAAGGAGCACATTTATGTATAACCTCTGTCAGATTTTATGATTCCAGAAATGCCTCATGCATCATTGGAGAGTATCTATCCGGAACCTGGTCCATGGAAGCAGAAAACTTGATCCAGTCTCAACTAACTCAGATTGCTGTTTTGAATAGCACCCATGTCGATCCAGTGACCTTGAGTCAATTCACCACTTGGATATTTTGTATATCTTCTGCCTTTTCCTTTTTTAAGGAGTGGGTGGGAGTAGACATTTTTGGTACTATGTGTTGCTTTGGTGTGATTCTCTGCTTGTGATTTCTCTGTCGCCTCAAGGCCCGCAGTGCTCACGATAAGGCTATGATCATACAAGCTCTTGCTGCTTTAGAAAATGGCAACTCGCCACAGGTCTGGCTTGCGCATCTTAAACAGTAAACCTTTGACATGGTCGTTGCACCCCAAGTTATTATAACATTGCACTGGGATCGACATGTCCTTCTTTTGTCACTCTTCTAATGCTGGAACTTCTACTATATCTTTCCTCTGTGCATACCTCTCCTCCCTGCCTTTCTGCACTAGGATCTTTACTAACTAATCTTACGGTTCAACTACACCTGCCATTTGATGGTGATGGTCATGGGTCCTGTTTATGGAGGCGGTTACCATGACAATGTCCTGTTGGCCACAACACGCTGAGCTGATCTTGTAGTACCCAGTGACGGGCAACTTCCACGTTTGCACTACAACCTAAGACAGGGGAGTGGGGCCTCCCCAGAGACGGGTAAGCAGTGCAGGGGCGGTGGACGACCTAAGACAGGGGCTACTTGATTCCCTTTGACATGCAATAAACAAAAGAGGGGAACTTGCTGATAGCAGGCCTTCCCTGGCCCCCGGGGCCCAGCCCCCAATTCCTTGTTCTGCATGTCAAAGTGGCCAGTTCACAAGGCCATGACATATGTGCTCCACAGGAACGTCTTGACCTTTATCTAACAACGGCAGATGTCACAACCAAATTTCTCCCCCTCTCTATTGTCCGTGCCTTTCTCTTAGGGTGTTGCCAACTTAATTTTGTCTGCACTACAAAGACAGCCTCAGCTGTCCCCCTTTGTCTACCATCGTCACGATACAGGATGCGAGGCAAGGCACTGCACTTGAGTGATCCACTTGAGTGGACCTCAAGGGGAGCATGTCCTATTGCATGCGGGTTTGACGTCCACGCCCCGCCCCACGAAAAAAGGCGTCGGCTGATATGGCCTCAGGTTTGGGGAAGGGCCCTCCTTAAGGCTGGGCCATACTATGCAGCCACTTCTGCACAGTGGGATAGGACCTCTACTCTCGCCTGTATTGTCGTAATAAAACAAAAAAGGGGGAACTGTGGTGAGCCGTTTCTGTGAACTGTGGCCGCCATTACAAGATGGCGCTGGTTTCCCCTGTAGTCTGTGACAAACAACTCCTTATCAGAATGAGTTGGCACGCTGTGACTTGGCACCCTATGAGAAAAGTCCACGTGGCAGTTGTGCATTGGGGCTTTATCTGCTTTATTAAGGCTGGGGCACACGGGAGTAGTAGTAGTGGCAGTAGTAGTAGCAGTAGTAGTAGTGGCAGTAGTAGTAGCAGTAGTAGTAGTGGCAGTAGGAGTAGCAGTAGAAGTAGTAGTAGGAGTAGCAATAGAAGCTAAAAGACATGTCAATACAAAGGCCTGAATAAACAGCTGAAAGAAGAAAAAGTATCAAGGACCTGAATAAACTGCTGAAAGAAGATTCCTGAGTTGCGTCTTCCTTGCGGGCAAGGGGTCGCGACAGTCGATGCCTTTAATGTCTTCTATTTTATTGGAGTATAAGGTTTCAAAATAATTTCTAATTATCCTTTGTATTTCTGTAATGTGTGTTTTGATATTGCCTTGTTCATCATGTATGCTGGTAATTTGAGTTCTCTCTCTCCTTTTCTTAATTAGCGTGGCTGAGGGTCTGTCAATTTTATTCATTTTTTTCAAAGAACCAACTTTTAGTTTTGTCAATTTTTTCAATTGTTTCTTTTGTTTTGATTTCATTGATTTCATCTCTAATTTTAATTATTTCTTTCTTTCTACTGTATTTGCTGTTGATTTGTTCTTTCTTTTCAAGGGCTTTGAGATGTAGTGTGAGGTCATTTATTTGTTGCCTTTTTCTTCTTTTAAGGAATGAACTCCATGCAATGAATTTTTCTCTTAGTACTGCTTTCATAGTGTTGCAGAGATTTCAAAATGTTGTATCTGTGTTCTAATTTACATCTAAGAATTTTTTAACCTCCTCCTTGATGTTTTCTGTAACCCATTGTTCATTCAGTAGTATATTGTTCAGTCTCCATGTGATGCAGAAATTTTTATTTTTATTTTGTTGTTGATTTCCAATTTTATTCCATTATGGTCTAATAAAATGCATGGTAGTACATCTACTTTTTGTGTTTGCTAAGAGTTGCTTTGTGGCATAGTATATGGTCTATTTTAGAGAAGGATCCATGTGTTGCTGAGAAGAAAGTATATCTGCTTCATGCCAGTTGAAATATTCTGTATATGCCAGTTAAGTCTAAGTTATTACTTGTGTTGTTGAGCTCCAAAATTTCTTTATTCAACTTTTGTTTGGAAGATCTATCCAGTGGTGAGAGAGGTGTGTTGAAGTCACCCAAGATTATTGTGTTGTCATCAATTTGACTCTTGAACTTGAGAAGAGTTTGTTTGATGAACATAGCTGCACCATTGTTTGGGGCATATATATTTATGATTGTTATGTGTTGTTGGTGTATGGTTCCCTTGAGGAGTATGTAATGTCCATCTTTATCCCTTTTGATTAACTTTGGCTTGAAGTCTACTTCATTTGATATGAGGATGGAAACTCCTGCTTGCTTCTATAGTCCATGTGAGTGGTATGATTTTTCCCAACCTTTCTCCTTCAGTCTACGAATGTCTTTTCCTATCAGATGATTCTCCTGTAGGCATCATATTGTTGGATCTTTTTTTAAAGTACAATCTGCTAGCCTATGTCTTTTGATTGGTGAGTTTAAGCTATTAACATTTTGGGTTACTATTGAGACATGGTTTGTATTTCCAGCCATATTTGTTTGTTTTTGTTATTTAACTTCACTTGATTTTCCTCTTTGACTATTTTTCCTTTAGTGTACTGCCTCCCTCTGCTGGTTTTCACTGTTGTTTTTCATTTCCTCTTTATGGAATATTTTGCCAAGGATGTTTTGTAGTTCCGGTTTTCTAGCTATAATTCTTTTATTTATCATGGAAGGTTTTATTTCATCTTTAAATCTGAAGCTTAATTTTGCTGATTACAAGATTCTTAGTTGGTGCCCATTATCTTTCAGAGCTTGATATATTTTGTTCAGGATCTTCTAGCTTTCAGGGTCTGTATTGAAAACTCTGCCATTATCATAATTGGTTTACCTCTATATGTGATCTGATTACTTTCTCTTGTGGCTTTTAAAATTCTCTCCTTATTCTGTATGTTGGGCATTTTCATTATAGAGTGTCTTGGTATGGATCTGTTGTGATTTTTCACATTCAGCATCCTGTAGGCTTCTTGGATTTGGATTTTCATTTCAATATTCATGTCTGGAAAGTTTTCTGATAATATTTCATTGAATAGCTTGCTCATTCCTTTGGTTTGGACCTCTATGCCTTCCTCCATCCCGATAACCCTTAAATTTGATCTTTTTATGCTATCCCATATTTCTTGAATGTTCTGCTCATGGTTTCTTATCATCTTCACTGTGTTGTCTATGTTCTTTTTAAGATAATATATTTTATCCTTTTGTCTGATGTCTTGTCTTCTAAGTGGTCCACTCTGTTCGTGATGCTCTCATTTGAGTTTTTAATTTGGTTTATTTCTTTCATTTCAACGATTTCTGTTTGTTTTTTTTTTATAACCTCTATCTCCCTGTAAAGGTGATCTTTTGCTTCTTGGATTTGTTTATGTAGCTCATTGTCAAAGTGATCTTTCACTGCCTATTTTTTTTATGTCTTTTTGAGATCCCAAATCATCTTATCATGTAATCCTGAAATCTTTATCTGTTATTTTTTCTGATGTAGCTGTCAATTCTTCTAATGATGTGTTGTCTTGATTTGTTTGTGGTACTGTCTTCCCTTGTCTTTTCATGTTGCTCACATTTCTTTCTTTCCAGCTGGTATGTTATTGTTTTTACCCTATAGATTTGTAATGCTCTTATAAGGTTCCAAGATCCCTCCTTTGTGGGGAAGGATAATGTTAACAGATCCCAATATCAACAATACATCACCTATGAACAAATTATTTTTATTAAGACATTTATAATTAGTCTCAATGTCCAGAAAATTTGGATTCAATTATTATTTAAAATATAATCAGAAGTTTCTTTTTTAAAATTTTTATTGTTGGTTGTGCCGCAAACTGCCCGGCCCCGGGCCGGCTGAGTCCCGCTCCTGCTGCCGAGCACTGCCTGCGGCACCCCTGCTGAGCTGTCAGTGCACGCGGGCTTGCAATCTTGCAACCCGGTTGGGCACAAAAACACAAGCCAGTCAAACTGAGACAAAGTTTTATTTAGAGAGAGGCCGTGTGCGTCCCCTAACAGGTGGGTCCGCCACGTGTGTGTTCTACCTGAGCCGGGGGGTTTCCCCTTCCCCCGGAACACCCTCCTACCATCCTTTCCCAACCAATGGGAACTCTCCCATTACAAGAGTGACATGAGTAACCTGAGTCCTGAAAATGGGCCCAGCTAGACAGCATGAGTCCAATTACCATATGAATGTGAATTGCTGGCTGGCAGTCATAAAATCCAAAGGTGCCTGTATCAATATTTTTGCTGTGGCTCCTAACAGGTTGTTCAAAACATTACATAGTTCTTGACATATTATATTTCACACATTTGATTCAAGTGGGTTATAAACTCCCATGTAATCAGAAGTTTCATAAAAGGTGTATAGTTTCTGGTGGTGGAGAGTGAACTGCGGGTGGGGCATAGGACAATATGCTAAGGGGGAAAATGTGATGGTATGGGGCTAATATAACTTAGGAAATTTGAAGGAGAACTCTAATGAAGAGAGTTAGTAGCAGGGGAATTGACAGGAGGTAATTTAGGGTAGACAAGTACTTGGGAAGACAGTAGAGTACATAAAAACAACACACATATCTATTTAGAAAATTACAAGGTGTTAAAATGGTAAAATTTGGAGGGTGAAAGAAGAAGAAAGAGAAGAAGAAAAAAGAGAAAGAAAGAAAGAAAGGAGAAAAAAAAGAGAAAAAAAAAAGAAAATGGGGAGGGAGGCTTATGTAATTCCTCTATATTATATTGTCCAGGTGACTCAGTTCTCAAAGTTCTGTTTCATGTAAAGTTCTTGGTTTTACATATGTTGGGGTTGTGAGGACCACAGGATAGAAGGGTAGAGGAGAAAGAAGGAAAAAAAATACTCTTAGAATTTCATTTCCTTCCTGCTTCTCTTCTCTTCCGGTCGGTGGAGTAGCCTATTTTAAGCTGGAGTCTCTGTCCTCAGGGTGGTAGGTAACCAGGGTGAGAAGACTTGAGCCCCTGGTATTGGCTCCCTCTCCTGCCTGGAGCTTCCTGGATCCTGGTCTCTTGGTTTTGTTCCAGGCTTTAGACCCCTCCCCTCTCTTGCTTATCAGGTCCCAACTGTGGGACCTCTCGCCCTCAGGCTTGCACCAGGTGGGCAGTGCCCTGGTAGCACTCTGTCCTGTTCAACTGAGAGCAGTTTTTGTGCTGTGTAGTCACTGTGCCAAGTTTTGGCAGCTGGGGGTGGAGGGGAGGAATTTGGAAACCAGGTACCTGTTCAAATGGAGATCCAGAGATATACACTGACAGCCACGCCCACCAAAAAATGGGGAGAAAAGTTTTCCAAGATGGAGTTGGTCTGCTTCTAGCACCGGGGTGTCCGGTGAGGTGGGGGGAGGTGGGATGGCCTTGTGCTGTGCTAGGCTGCAGCTGAATGACCTGCATGGGACCACTCCCATGTGTAGCTGGTTAGGTGATTCTGCTATGCTGCTTGAGAGCCCTGTGTGCGCTAGAACTTCAGGCTTTAGGTCCGGAGTCCAGAGTCTTACTGGAACACAGAGGCTCTAATTTCTGTGCAGGTGGTCACAGCTCTGGTGGTTTCTGTGAAAATCTGCTGTATAGGGGTCCTGTTACACTCTCTGAGATGTCGTATTTTGTCAAGGTGAGACCTTGTGCAGACACCGCCTGACTGCTTTCTTGGCTTAATTCCACACAGCAGCCAGAAACAGTACCTCCTCTATTCTGCCATCTTGGATCTGCCCCTGCTAATGTCATTCTTAATAATGAAAGAATAAATTCTTACCCTCTGATATAAAAAGCAAAGCAACTCTCACCAATCCTGTATTTACAGTACTATTCATCTTAATCAGTGCAATAAGCTAATATGAAGGAATTAAAAGGAACATACACACACAAGAAGAAGAAAGAAAACTGCCCCTGTTTGTAGATAACCCAATGATTATTTATAAAATCTTAAAGAATTTACAAGAAAAGCTCCTAGAAGGAATAAGTACATTTATCAAAATGGAAGGATAAAAGATCAACACACAAAAATAAACTGTATTTCTGTATACAAGTAACCATAAATTATAAATCATAATTTAAAATATAATTGATTGTGGCTCCAGAAAGTGAAGTACTTTTGCCTAAATCCAAGAAAACAGGTATAACATGCAGCATCTGTAGGTTGCAATGTAAAAAATGCTGATGAACAAAATCAAAGAGGACTTGGAGAGACATACTATGTGGATTAGAAACTCAAGTTAGTAAAGATGTCAACTCTCTCATTCTTTCTCAATTGATCTATAGATTTAATGCAATATAAATCAGAACCCTAACAAAATTCATTTTGTAAATATAGAAAAACTGATTCTAAAGTTTCTAGGCAAAGGCGACGAAGCTCCTTTCAGATTTTGAGACTTACTATGAAGCAACAGTAATCAAGGTATACATGTAGTTTGATGAAGGAATAATAAACACATGGATCAATAGAACAGAAGAGAAACCCCAGAAAAAGATGTACAGAAAGGGTCATTTGATTTTTGGTTAAGGTGTAAAACTACTAAAATGGAGAGAGAATGGTCTTTTCAACAAGTGGTGTTGAAACAGTCTGTCATTCCCATGCAAAAAGGAGAAGGAAAAGGATAAAGTGGAGAGGCTGAGGTAGAGGAAGAGGCAGAAGAAACAGCAGCAGAATAAGCAACCTCAACTTATCCAAAAATTAAGCAATTGGATCATAGATCTAAATTTACAGGTAAAACCACAAAACTTCTAGAAGAAAACATAGGACCAGAGGAATTACTTCTCTAGATCTTCAGATCAGGGAGAAGTACTTTCTTGCAGTTACATGCCCATCATTCTTGCTGTGGTCAGAGCTCTCTGTGTTACTGCCTTGAGAATCCAGTTTCATGACGGGGGCTGCCTGAGTACAGAGTTGGGGAAATCAGAAGTGGAAAATATATGAGAATTTCCTTCCAACATTCTCTGTCCCAGAAGGGCCCCTGCTCCCAGTCTCCTGGTTAGAGAGTGATTGTTTTGGAGCCTTTTCTGTCCAGAATTGCTATGAATTTCCTGAATTTTCACTGCCTAGGGTCTGAACTGGGAGATGTGGAATGAAAGAAAGTCAGGAAATTTGCTGCCATCTGGGTTGTTCTTCAGAATTTGATTTTCGTCCAAAATATGCCTGCTATTATTTACTTATCAGAGTCCCCAGATGCTGCTTTATGTATTCTGTCCAAGAATTTTTGTTGTGACATTGGTATCATGGAGTGTGCTTCTACTAATTTAACAGAACTGGAGCTACTAATTCTGTTCATCCCGGCCCCACCAGCAACTTCTTGACTGAAGAAGTCAATTTCCTTTTGCTGGCAATTGGTTTGTAGTGGGAACAATACCAAGTTCTGGCCTACAAGATATAGGAGGGCATCTGTTGGAAGTGTCTGAGAAAATATTTCTCCCTCATAAAGAGAGAGTACCATGGAAAATTTCCACTCTTCCTTGCTGCCATTGAATGTTAGTGCATAAGAAAGAAGACGATACTTGGAACTGTGGCTGCTGTTTTGCAACCCTGAAAGAAAAGCCAGGAAATTATACAGGAGCAAAATTAAAGCCAGAAATTATTGAGGGGTGAATTAGCCAAACTGGAAACCACCTACCTTTAGACTTTTACTCATGTGGAATCATAAATCTCCAATGTTTAAGCCATTTTCAATGAGGTACTTTTAAAATTGCAAGCCAACTCATTCTAAGTGATAAACTAGCATTCCATTTTCTCATTTAGAGTTTCAGACATCCACAAAAATAACAGTGATGGAGTTGAATACCTGTATGTAAGCTTTAAATTATATTTAAAGCCTACCTTTGAGTTGATAGTTTACTCATTTATTAGAAGATTTGAAATATGGAAAATATTGATGTTTTAATATTTTACAAGTATAAAAGTTAAAAATGAATATACAGCTTCAAAAATATGTATTGTAATAAAATTATTCTTGATTATTTTTTGGATTTGGATATATGTTTTAACTTATGCCTTTATAATATAAAAATATTATAGGGTTTTTATTATGAACCAGAAGCTGGTTCTGAATACTTGGGATAACAAGATGTGTACCCAAAGTGATTGTTCTTCAAAAACTTATAGTCCAGAAGAGGTTATAGACTTACAAACAAATGCCATATTTAAAATGAAGAGTGGTACCAACTATTATAAGGCTATGTATAAAATTATTATAGCAATATCTAAGCAAAAAAAGCTATTCTTGAGGTACAACTGGTTTTCTGCATCAGATCTATATTTCTCATAAAAAGTATTTCATTTGGTTTTGGAGTATCAGATAATATAATATACTTCAATTTCTGTAATGTGAGCCTTTGCAAGGAATATTTGTTCTTGTTATGGAAATGAGCAAAACATGTCACCTATATGTAAGCCTCTTGTTTGCTTCTTTATAGCATAGTTAGTATGGTTAGCTCGAAGCCTATAAGCACCAAAGTCAAATTCTTACAAGCCAATTGCTTTAAATTTAGCCCAAATAAGCATATTTTCAGCTACTTACAGAACTTCTGTTTATATACTCTACAAAAATGTAACCAATATCTGCAAGCCAAAGATAAGACAAACAGTGAAGCTCTAAGAAGATCCCTCACTGCAGCTTCACCTTGGAGCTCTCTGACACACACCCCCACATTCCTGCTGAGCAGTGTCACCGGGACACATGTGCCCCCTCATCGATTCCCCTCCCTCCTGGGATCTCTCTTATCCTCTTCCCCTTTGGGTAGTGGCTCACACCACTGTCTCTGAAGGTCTTCTGCTGTAAGGGATTTTCTCTCTCTTGAAATTCTGTCCAGTTGATTGCTATATTGTATAATAGTGTGTTTCCATGATTTCAGTGTTTTCTTGACCATACCCCCAAATATTCCTGCTATTTTATTTTTCCATTTAGAGTTCATTAAAAAAAACTTATTCCTTAAAATTATCTTTCCTGTATACCTCCTGGGAAAATTCTCTTATCCTTCCTTCAAATGTCTGTCCAAACCCACTCAGAGAGTCCTTTCCTGACCACACTTTCAGAGGTGGCCATTTACCTTCCATCCTTACCTTCCTGCAAATGCAAAACTCCCTTTTCCTGCTCTGTTTTCTCTTGTGTTCCTAGTACTTACTACCACCTAACATCCTGTACTGTTCATTTACTCATTTATGAGTAAATGTTTACTCATTTATGTTTCTTGTTATTGCATGTCACTCCCTATTAGAATATTATTTCTTCTTGAAGATGCTGCTTCATTGTTCAGCCAGAAGTGTTCAATGAAGATTGAACACCAGAGAAATGCCAAGGCAAGTACTGAAATAAACATAGAAAGCAAGCTTTACTTAAAGGATAGAACAGTGATAGACTTCTCTGAAGGGGCCCCAGAGCTGGGTGCCTAAGGAAGTAGGGGTGCCCTGCCACTTATGCATTTTTGATTTCCTTTGTGCTCATGATCTCTCCTCCCCCATCCTGTTTAAGTGACTAGTGACCAAAAGGTGGGTCAAAAGGTGGAGTGATCCAAGGAGGGAATAAAACCACCCAGGGGCATTCATTAACAACAGGTAAAACTCCCTGCAGGAAGGAAGTATTCCTTGGAGGCTGGTAACTCAGACAACAGGTTGGAGGAAGGGGAAGGGCTCTGGAGGTATTAGCACTTTATTTACTCCTGAATCAGCCACATCTTCCTGACCTAATCATTCATTACCTACACCGACTGTCCTTTTGCCCTCCAGCCTCGTAGGGAGCCTGATTTTTTTTACCCAGTTTTAGCTTCTTTATGTGAACTGCACCAGATTTTTAATACACATCTTGCTTCCTGTTTAGTGCTTAGTCAGAATTGCATTCTGAATATTTGTTTTTTTTTTCAGTTCTGAAAGCATTGCTGTATTACACACACACACACTTCTGTGTAAACATAATACATACATAGATATTTAATTCTCTGTGTGTAATAATACATATTACACACATATAGATATTCCTTGACTTACAATGGGCTTATGTATTCGTGAATCACTATAAGTCACAAATATGATAAGTTGAAAATACATTTAATATACCTACCCTGCCAAACATAGCTTAGCAACATGGTCCAAGGTAAGATTATTGGATGTTCACCCTTGTGATCAAGGGGACAACTGGGAGTTGCTCTTGTCTATCATCATGAAAGTACCATACCTCATTGCTAGCCCATGAAGATCAAAATTCAAAATTTGAAGAACAGTTTCTACCAAATGAATATATTTTTACAACATCTTGAAATAAAAAAAATTGTTAAGTTGAATGATCATACTATTTAGACTAGATATTGTATATAGACACATGTAAGTGTAAATGCACATACCTGTGTGAAATTCTCTCTTTGTGCATCTATTTATTTCTCCATTCTGTTGTAGAACTTGTGGATCTACTTTTCATAAACTCAAATTTATCTCATATTTTCTACCTCTTTTGGATTGTTTTTGTCTCTTTTAATGCTTTATAAAAGAATTCTTTAATTCAATTTGATTTTAGTCCATTTTGTTCTAAGCCTATCTGCTATGTTTTAGAATATGATCTTATTATGTTTAATTTTTAAGATATCCATCTGATCTAGGGATCAGACCAAAGACTCTGCATCTAATAGAAGATAAAGTTGGCCCTAATCTTCATCATGTGGGGGCAGGCCCCAAATTTCTTAATAAAACACCTATAGCACAAGAGTTAAAACTAAGAATCAACAAATGGGACGAATTCAAACTAAAAAGTTTTTTTCTCAGCAAGAGAAATAATATGTGAGGTGAATAGGGAGCCTACATCCTGGGAACAAATTTTCACACCTCAAACATCAGATAGACCTCTAATCTCTAGAGTATACAAATAACTCAAAAAGTTAAACAATAAGAAAACAAATAACCCAATCAACAAATGGGCCAAGGACTTGAACAGAAACTTCTCAGAAGAGGATATACAATCAATCAACAAATATATGAAAAAATGCTCACCATCTCTAGCAATCAGAGAAATGCAAATTAAAACTACTCGAAGATACCATCTCACTCCAATAAGAATGGCAGCCATTATGAAGTCAAACAACAATAAGCGCTGGTGAGGATGTGGGGAAAAATGTACACTCATACATTGCTGGTGGGACTGAAAATTGGTGCAGCCAATTTGGAAAGCAGTATGGAGATTCCTTGGAAAGCTGGGAATGGAACCACCATTTGACCCAGCTATTCCCCTTCTCAGACTATATCCAAAAGACCTAAAAAGAACATACTACAGGGACACAGCCACATCAATGTTTATAGCAGCACAATTCACGATAACTAGAATGTGGAATCAACCTAGATGCCCTTCAGTAGATGAATGGTTTTAAAAAATGTGGCATTTATACACAATGGAATATTACTCAGCACTAAAAAATAACAAGATCATGGCATTTGCAGGGAAATGGATGGCATTAGAGCAGATTATGCTAAGTGAAGTTAGCCAATCCCTAAAAAACAAATGCCAAATGTCTTCTCTGATATAAGGGGGGTGACTCAAAATGTGATAGACAGGAAGAGCATGAGAAGAAGACTACCACTAAATAGGGAAGAGAGGTAGAAGGGAAAAAGAGGGAGAAGGGGAGTTACACGGAAGATGGAAGGAGAAGCTCATTGTTATATGGAATACATATATGATGTTGTAATGAGAAAAAGAAAAAAAAAGTGTGTCACAGATTGGATAGAGAGAAAGGATGGGAGAGGAGGGGAGGAGTAGGGAGGATAGGAAGGGCAGCAGAATAGAACAGACAATATGATTGATGTATGTACATTCCATGTATGTATTATATGTCAAAATACATTCTGCTGTCATGTATGACTTAAAAAAATAAAAATAAATTTAAAAAAAAATAAAGTAACTAATGTGCTTGGAAAAGATGGAAATGGGAGTGACCGCTAACACATATAGGAGTTTTTCTGGGGTGAAATGAAAATATTCTGGAACTAGGTAATGGTAATGGTTGAATGACCTTGGCAATACACACACACACACACACACACACAAGATATCCATCTTTTATATTTTCATAGAAAGCTTCTGCGTTCTCTGTGGATATAGCTGATTTTGAAACAGTCTTTTCCTTTGTTTTCTAAGCTATTCTTTAAGTTCATGTCCTTTCACAGATACTGATAGATTGTTTCATTGCTCATACTTATATTTGAGGTTCTCCTTTTGCCTCTTTGTGATTGTGAGTACAGTAACCTGTCTCAAGTAGTTAAGGAAACAATGGAATGTGCTGTCAGGTCTGTTGTATGTGGCCACAACCTGGGCATAAGTCACTCTTGGGGACTGGTGGATGGTGGTGGTAGCTGGGGGAACCCAGCCCTGAGTCCACCACTTTAGAGAACCATGCTCGATACTTTTACCTGGAGACTAAAGCCAAAGCCATCTGCTCTCTTTTAGTTTTGTCTTCCTTTTTTGTACACGTTGGTCTCTGCTCCTCTGTTTTCAGCTCTAACATTTCTACCAAGCCTGTGATTCTCAAACTTGTTTGCACATTGGAAACACCTGGGTAGCTTTAGACACTACTGAAGGCTTTGTCCTACCCCCAGAGATCTAGATTTATTTGGTCTGCGTTACAGGTTGAGCTGGGGATTTGTTAAAAATAAAAATTTTCCCAGCTGATTCTAATTTACAGACAAGATTGCTAACCACAGTGCTAGGAAATGGCCCTGGGCAGATCTTTCACATAAGTGCAAAAGTTCTTGGAGTTTATCTTAGGACAGGAGTCATCTTTGTCAGCTGCCCACTGTGAGAAGCTGATGGGAAGGAAGGCGGCTGTCTGTGTGTACAGCTTTGTGACAAAATTCTTTAATTAATCATCTCTTGTTGTTTGAATCATAGTGCCCCTATCTTTTCTGTTTCCTCACCTTAATTTGAAGTATCTAGAATTGCTTTTACTTCAATAGCTTTTTTCTTAGTTGTTTTGGGCGGAAGTTTCTCTTTCCATCACTCTCTTCATAATGATGTTCTATTTTCCAACAGTTTTTAACATTTCTAGTACACTGACTGGCACTGTTACTTACTTTTCAACACTACTGTAAATTTATTTTTAATTATTTATTTTTTTGTTTCATTGAATTTGAAGAGGAATGAATGGATACATCTGTGCTCACACTACCAAATTTATTCTATCTCCCAGTTCTGTTCTCCATTTGTCTTTCACCCCTAATAGATCTATAAAATGTGGAAAGAGATGTTTTACAATCTCCCCAAGCAGTCCTATTTTGTTTTATATAATTTGATGCTTTTATATGAAGCACTAAAGGTTCATGGCTATTATAAATTTTATGTAGATTTCGTCTTTTATGAATATAGAATGACCTTCTCTTTCATGAAGACCTTTTGACCTTTATATTAAATTTTGTTTGAAATAAAAAGGTCCACATTTTCTGCCTTTTTTTTAAAAAAGGAAATTCATTTATCTGATAAACCATTACTTACCCTTTCAAAGCATTTCTTGTCAACATTATGTGTTTCTTTAAGCTTAAACAACATATATCTAGATTTTAAAAATCTTTTAAATGGGGAGTCGATATAATTTAAGTTTGTTATCTGAATTTATACACTTGGTCTGGTCTCTGTCATCGTGTTTTATATTTTTATTTTATACTTCCTTGTTTTCTGGATTTACTTTATATATCATTTGCTTGTATATCTTTATTATTTGCTTTTGATTTCCTCAATGTTCTGAATGATAAATGTCCCTCTTAAAATTTTAGTCTTTTGGGTTTGGTAAATGATATTTAAAGTATTATCAGCTTGTTTTCTTTTTTCTTTTTTTTTTTTTTTTTGCTGTTGTTGTTGGTGTCAGCCAGAATTCTTATTTGCAAATAATAGAAAGCGTGTCTGGCTAAACTGTGCAGAAAGAATATATTTTTTTCTCCCTGTAAGGACAAAGAGGTGTTCATAAAATTGAGAAGCAGAGTGGCATCTGTGTCACAGAGCAGGCCACCCCAGGAACATCAGTTCCCAGAATACCTCTGCAGCCACTATGGTCTCTGTGTACCCAGACACCGCTTACTCCAGACAATTCCTTCACAACCTGTCCATTACCAACCATGGACACCAGACTCCAGAGCTGCCACGGCCAGAATGATTTCTGATCAGTCTCTGCCTTGAGGATTCATTGGCTCCACATTAATATCCCAAATGAGAGCACGCAAGAGACTAATATCAATATCAATCCAGACCGTGGAAGACCTGAAAGATAAGACAGAGAGGCCAAGTCTCTGGCCTTTTCTGCAAGGTCCTGCTTGCGTCATTCTGGGTGTCTCAGATCTCTGTCCAGTACACGTTTTTTTTCTACTTTTATTACAATCCCTTCATATTTTATAAATGATGACAAAATAAAAAGTTTACACTTACAAACACTGTTCTGTTGACAATATAGGGGTAAAAAGGGAAGAAAAGGGATGTTGGTAAAAATGGAGTCATAGCAAGAAAGGAAGTAGGGTTCGAGATTATGACCCTTATTTATTCCATTGGTCATGGAATAATATAATAGGTCAGCACTGCCCAGTAAAAGTTTTTACAGTGTTCTACACCTCTGCAGTGCAAAGGATGTCACTAACCATACATGGCCCATGGACACTTGAGATGTGGCTAGTGAAACTCACGAAATAATATTTTAATAGTGTTTAATTTTAATTAATTTAAATTTAGACTTAAAGAGTCACACATGGCTTGTGACACAGCAGTAAATAGAATGATAATTGTTCCCTTTCCTTCAGTCATACTTCAGTGAATTAGTACAGTTTTTTACTCAATTTCAAGATAACTCTTGAGATTCAGTTAATCCTGCCTGGGTAGTTATCCACTCAAAACTCATTATTAGCCATGTTAGGAAAGTGCCCAACCATAGTTATCTGTCATTATGGAAAAACAACAACCTTATATTTGTTTTATAATTCATGTCAATTACTAAGTAGTACTGGAACATCTCATTTTTGTGTATTCGTCCAGTGACATAGGAGAACAAATAGCCTGATAGCCATGGTTATCTTCTTCCTTGTGAGTAAAACTTCAAAACTAGTGGATGACGGAGTTATGAGAACACATCATTTTTTTTGCAAATATGTTATTGGTTTTAATTTTTAAAGGTATCATTCCCCCTTCCACTCATGTGTTCCTGGACCCATATTCTGACCATCAGAAGAAGCAAAACATGTACAGCACCCTTCAGAGCTGCACTCAGGGCAAAGTATTTTCTCTGAGCTGGGGTGATGCAGTGAACATAGCTTATTACAACGTTCTCTAAGTCCAACTGGGTTTAATGATGGACATGTGATAAAAACAGTAATTGTTTTATTGCTTTTTCCCACCCCCCCTTTACTGTAAGGTGAGTTCCTTGGTCAGGAATAATATCCTTTGAGCTGCCATATCTGTGGAAAGTCACTGTCATGGTGGTACTTGCAGAAGCATATGAAGCAGGGAAAGCAACTCCAAATCCAAATCACCTGCGAGGATGAATTGCTACCTTTACCAGGAAGGAAGGTTTCCAAGATAGTTGGCTTTCTGCTAAGTAGCTGGCTGCCAGGTTGCTATCCCCCAAGCGTAGAGTATTAGGCTGGGTACTCCATGTTGGTCTTTCAGCAAGAAAGTTAAACACAAAGAGCAGTGGTGATAGCTTGATGAATCAGTCGTTTAACAATGAAATACCCAAAGTAATTTATGTAGCTCATGGTTCTGGTGTTTTCAGTTCAAGATGGGTTGACTCCATTACTTTGGGCCTCTGGTGAAGGTACCAGATGGCAATAGTGGGAAGCATGTATCGGAGCAAACCTCTTATATTGTGAGCCGTGAAGCAGAGAGCAACTGGGAGACCAGGTATACCTACCCTTTCATGGGTAAGTAAGTACCCAGTCACCCAGGGAGCTTCCATAAGGCCCCACCTCCTGAATGTCCACAACACCTCCCAGTCACATTGTCACTCTGGAGATCAAACCCTTAAAACACAGACCTTTGGGGGACTCTATGCATCTTCAAACCACAGCACTTGGTCAGCCTTTCTAATGGAGATCTATGGTGACAAACCAAGTTTAGCTTTATGAAAACTAGCCATGTGGCAGCTGGGAATGGAGGGACTGACTGACAAGAGAGAGCTCATTTTTGTCTACTTGGTTAGATATTCATGTTGGATACAAATATTCTGTCTTTGGAGACCCTATCTGAAAGCCAGACATCTTCATCAGGTTCTTCCTTTGATTTTGCTTCTCAATGTGATTACCATGCCTTTGGCACTTACACGCCCAATGTGGCCTTTGTCAATGCTCAGATCTAATTTTCTCTAAAATCAAGGAAATAATTTCTACTGCCTCATGTTCTACCAGCCCCCTTAGCCCATAGAGAACTACTTAAGCTCGAAAAATACAGAATACCAGTAAGGAAGTCTGTATTAACAAGTGCAGCTTATCCAATGTCTTCTTTTTCCCTCCTTGTCCCATACTATCTGAATTCATTTTTACATTTATTTTCCATTTCCCCATATGTTTTGCCCATCTAAATAGGCAAAGTCCTGAGAGAGAGAAAGAGTGTGTGTATAAACAAGTAAGTTCCTCCTGGGATTGATTTTTATTTTACAATTGGATCTCTCAGACGTGCTTGTTATTAAGGGTTTGGGGACACCAAGGCGAGTGAACTGCTTCTCTCATAATAATATAAGTAGAGCAACATCAAACCAGGAAGTTAGGATTCTTTGGTTGGCAAGGAGTGCTTACTGGAAGTTAAGAGTTCTGGGTGTAGAATTCTCCAGATGTTTTTAAATCCTCACTGCCACCCCGAAAAGCACTACCAAAGGAAAACAGGCAATTTTAGAAAGTACAGTGTGTGTGTGTGTGCGTGTGTGTGTGTATTTCCTTTCCTTATTTTTCTCTTACCAGATTTAAAAAGAAATTGTATAAAATTATATATATATATTACTGTTGGGTTGTATGATAAATTGTTGAGTCTATAACATAAACAAGTATTATATTGACCCAAAACAATACAAAGTGGGTGAGAGTAAAGCTACATTGGACTAAGGAAGTAATTCCAAATGGTAACTTGATCAAAACACAAATGAGGAGAATATTAAAAAAAGAGTTTTCTTCTAGAACTGTTAAATTGGTGCATTGCAGTTCTACATAATTGTGGGACTCATTTTTACATATTCATACAGGTACATTATATAACAATATAATTTGGCCAATACCATTCCCTAGTACTTCCTGTTTCCATTCTCTCCTCCCTTTCCCACAACCCTTTCCTCTATTTAACTAATCTCCCTTTGATTTTCATGAGACATTCCCCACACATTTTTCTTCAAAAGAAAGGTTAATATAACAAAAGCTATAAATATGTATTTGCTTCCTTTCTTCACTCAACTCTTTTCTTTTTAACTTTTTATCTCTTTGTATTTGTTCTTTTTAGTTACACATGACAGTAGAATGTACTTTGACATATCATACATATATGGGGTATAACTTCCTATTCTTGTGGTTGCACATGATGTGGAGTTACATGGGTCATGTATTCATGTATGAACATAGGAAAGTTATGTCTGATTCATTCTACAATCTGTCTTTCCCATGCCCATCCTCTCGTCCTTCCCCCACTTCCCCTTGTCTCAATCCAGTGAATCCCACTCCTGTCTCCCCATCAACTATTGTGAGTCAGCATCCATATTCAGAGAAAACATTTGGTGTTTAGTTTTTTATGATGGGCTTATTTTATTTTATTTTATGATGGCTTCTAGTTTCATCCATTTACTGGAAAATGCCATGATTTCATTTTTCTTTGTGGCTGAGTAATATTCCTTTGTGTATATATACCATATTTTGTTTAACCATTTATTTATTGAAGGGCACCTAAGTTGGTTCTATAGCTTGGCTATTGTGAACTGAGCTTCAATGAACATTGATGTGGCTGTATCACTATAGTATGCTAATTTTAAGTCCTTTGGGTATAAACCAAGGAGTGGGATAGCTGGGTCAAATGGTGGTTCCATTCCAAGTATTCTGAGGAATCTCCATACAGCTTTCCATAGTGGTCGTACAAATTTGCTGTCCCACCAGCAATGTATGAGTGTACTTTGTCCTCATATGCTCACCAATGCTTATTGTTGCTTGAGTTCTTGATAATTGTCATTCTGACTGGAGTGAGATAAAAATCTCCATGTAGTTTTAATTTGCATTTCTCAAATTGCTAGAGATCTCAAACATATTTTCATATATTTTTTAACTGATTATATTTCTTCTTCTGTGAAGTGTCTGTTCAGTCCCTTAGCCCATTTGTTGATTGGGTGTTTGTTTTTTGCTGTTGTTAAGTTTTTTGAGTTCTTTATATATCCTAGAGATTAGTTCTCTTTCTGAGGTGTGGGTGGCAAAGATTTTCTCCCATTCTGTAGGCTCTTTGTTTACATTCTTGATTATTTCCTTTGCTGTGAAGAGGCTTTTTAGTTTGATACTATCCTATTTGTTTCATGATTTTACTTCTTGCCCTTTAGGAATCTTGTTGAGGAGTTAGATGATATAAACTGATATGATTTGGGCCAACTTTTTTTTTTTAATCTCATAGGCACAGGGTCTAATGCCTAGGTTCTTGATCCAATTTGAGTCAAGTTTTATGCATGGTCAGAGATAGGGGTCTAATTTCATTTTGTTGCATATGGATTTCCAGTTTTCCCAGCACCATTTGTTGAAGGGACTATCTTTTCTCCAATGTATGTTTATGATGCCTTTGTCTAGTATGAGATAACTCTAATTATGTGGGTTTTCCTCTATGTCCTTTATTCTGTACCATTAGTTTACATATCACTTTTGGTGCCAATGCCATTGCTGTTTTTGTTACTATGGCTCTGTAGTATAATTTAAGGTCTGGTATTGTGATGCCTCCTGCTTCACTTTTCTTGTTAAGGATTGCTTTGGCTATCCTGGGCCTCTTATTTTTCCAAATGAATTTTATGACTGCTTTTTCTATTTCTGTGAAGAACATGATTGGAACTTTAATAGGAATCACATTAAATCTGTATAGTGCTTTTGGTAGTATGGTCATTTTGACAATATTAATTCTACCTACCCAAGAACATGGGAGATCTTTCCTTTTCTAAGATTTTCTTTAATTTCTTTCTTTACTGTTCTGTAGTTTTCATTGTAGAGGTCTTTCACCTCTTTTGATATATATATATATATATATATATATATATATATATATATATATATATATATATTTGAGGGTATTGTGAATGGGATGCTTTTCCTAATTTCTTTTTCAGTTGATTCATCACTGAATGCAGTTGATTTATGGGTGTTAATTTTATATCCTGCTACTGTACTGAATTAATTTATGAGTTCTAGAAGTTTTCTAGTGGAGTTTTTTTTGGGGGGTCTTCTAAATATAGAATCATGTCACCTGCAAATATGGGTAGTTTGAGTTTTTATTTTCCTATCTGTATCCCTTTAATTTCTTTCTTCAGTCTAATTGCTCTGGCTAGCATTTCAAGGACAATGTTGAATAGAAGTGGTGATAGAAGCCCTCAAGGGAATGCTTTCAATTTTTCACCAGTTAGAAAATGTACTCAGTCCTTGATGAATCAAATAGTCTATGCCGCAGTCCAGCTGCAGCAAAATAACTAGGGGGTGATGAGCAACTTGTGTACATTGATACAGCAGGAGTGGGAGCCATTTACTGTAGGACAACAGAAGTATTTATACATTCCACACAGCTTATCTTAATTAACATAAACTAGACACAGCAGTCAACCAATAAGGAATCTCCACACTTAATGGCTAGCTGGCGCCACCTCACAAACCACTCCCCCTGGCAAAATACCAGGCGCCATCCTGACTTTTTACAGACTCTAACATTTCCCCTTTTGTTTAATTTAAATAACGACCATAGTGGTTTTTACACAAACACCATAAATAATCTGCCAGAAGCAGAAGGGGAGGATACAAAATGCCACAATACCAAGCCAATTGATGGCTCCCTGCAAGAAGCCCTTGGAAAAACTATACCAGCAATGACACTATTAGCAAAGATACAGTTTGTTGTCTCAGTCCAGGTAAAGCGGTGTCTCAATAGATTAACTCACAGTTCAAGTAAATCACAGTCCAGGTAAGTTTTGCAGGCAGCTAGCTTAAATCATACTCCAGGTAAGTTTTGCAGGTAGCTAGCTTAAATCACAGTCCAGGTAAGTTCTGCAGGCAGCTAGCTTGATCTGAAGTCTCGTCCAATTTTCAGCAACACTGGAAATTCTTCCACCCTTGTTTCACTGGCACTGGGATGTAGGCAGGAACTCCAGCAATGATATTAAAGAAAATTTTGTAGTATTCCAGCAGGCACTAAGAAAACAAACTTCTGGAAAATTTAGTACATTATCTTAAGGTTTTTTACATTTGAAATAAACCTTAATAGTGCTCATTACTCATTAGCTTCCAGGTGTGGGAGAACCATTGTAGTTACTGGCCTTGGAAATGATCAAACTTCAGGGACGCAGGCCGTCTTGCGCCTGCAGCATCCCAGGCAGCCCCAGATGGCCCTGGGGAGAGTCTGGGGAGTGTTCCGTGTTCCGGACTCAAACTGTCACTGGGCACAGGGAGCAAGAGCCTGCAAGACTGTGCCTCCGGGTCAGGTCTGGATTTGGGCTCTCACAGTAGCATCCCACTCCCCGGGTGGGGGACGGGGAAGAGCCTGCTGCCACCGCTTGGAAAGTCCTTGCTGCGCCATGACTGGCTCGCACACGGGCAGCCACCGCACTGATTTACGCACCCTCCTGAAACGAAAAGTATTCAGTAATAGCCTTTTGCTGCAACTTTTTTCCTGATAATCCTTCTTCTGAACTTTCTTTTTCTTTCTGACTAGAGTTCCTGGGCTTCTACCAACACATGCCCTAACTATTTTTGGTTCCACCGGGTGCCTCCTTCCCTTAGTAATTTACTTTTCACCCCTTCCATATTCTCATCACAAAGACAACACAACATTTCAAGACAAAACAAGACACAAACATTCTGGATCAATCTTCTCCATTTTCTCAAAATGGCCATTTTTCCTCTCGCCCTATCTGCCTAGGGACAAGCAGATTTGCTCCTGTCCTATCTAGGGACGGGCAGCTTTTTTTTTTTTTTTTTTTTTTGTCACTTACCCCCGAGTGTCCTGGGGCTCCCCATGACGGGCCACCATCTGCCGCAGGCCGGCTGGCTGGGCAAAATAACCGGGGGGGTGACGAGCAACTTGTGTACATTGATACAGCAGGAGTGGGAGCCATTTATTGTAGGACAACAGAGGTATTTATACATTCCACACAGCTTATCTTAATTAACATAAACTAGATACAGCAGTCAACCAATAAGGAATCTCCACACTTAATGGCTAGCTGGCACCATCTCACAAACCACTCCCCCTGGCAAAATGCCAGGAGCCATCCTGACTTGTTTACAGACTCTAACAAGTCTATATATGTCTATTAAGTCTAAACTATTGATTGTATTTTTACTTCTATAGCTTTTTAATTTAGTTTTTATTTGGAGGTTCTATCTAGTGGTGAAAGAAGTATGTTAAAATCACTCAGTGTTATTGTGCTGTGGTCTATTTTCTTCTTGAAACTGAGAATATTTGCTTGGTGTATGTAGATGCTCCATTGTTTGGGGCATAAATATCTTCAATTCTTATGTCTTGCTGATATATAGTTCCCTTAAGCACTGTGAAGTGTCCATCTTTTCCTTTCTGGTTAACTTTGGCTTGAAGTCTACTTTATCTGATATGAGGATGGAAACCCATGCATGTTTCACTTAGCTCTTTTTAAAAACCTAAAATCATGTGAAGCAAGATTATAACAGAGTATTGTTGTGTTTGTAATGTTGACATATGACAATAATTAACACTAAGCAGGAAAAGGGAATAGAGTTATATAGCAATAGCATTTCTACATATCATTGAAATTCAGTTAGTATAAATCTGAAGCTGATTCTGGCAAATTAACATGTAACCCCCATAAAAACCAATAAAGAATTAACTAAAAGAGGTGAAAAAAATCAATATTTTACATGTTTCACTAGAAAATATGTACTTAATGCAAAAATAAGATAATAGGATTAGAGAAAAATATGAAATATATAGAAAACAATGTTTATTGGTAGATGTAAATCTAATAATACCAATAATATCTGTAAATGTGAAGAGAAAATATAATTTAATCAAAATGAAGAAGTGATCAGGATGGATAAAAATAAGAGCCAATCGTTCATTATATATATATATATATATATATATATATAAACATATATATATAAACATATATATTGTGACATATATATAGTAACATATATATATTAATATGTATACATGTATGTGTGTGTGTGTTGTAGTTGGACACAATACCTTTACTTTATTTATTCATTTTTATGTGCTGCTGAAGATCGAATCTGGTGCCTCACACATGCTAGGCAAGCGCTTTACTGCTGAGCCATAAACCTAGCCCCCCCATTGTATATTTTCTAAAGGAGACAAACTTTGGATTGAATGTTACAACAGATTCTTGTACTCTCATATACAAGAATGGAAACAGTGTATTATGCAAGCAGCAACTGAGAGAGAGCTGAAGTAACTATACTCATATCTGACAAAATGGACTTTACAACAAAAATAAATTAATAGAGATAAAAAGAGAAATTTACAGTGATAAAAGGGTCAATCTGTCAGAAAAAAATGAAATTCATCCAAAGTGTTCCATCAGTTTTGAGAGCTCCTTTGTGAGTATCTGTTCTCATTGGCCCTTAGCTCCTTTCCCTTCACCTTTTCTTTAGAGACTTTAATTTCTTATTTATTAGATCTTCACTCTAATCGGTATCAATACTCTTTTTTTTTTTTTTGGTACTTTCCATTCTATTTTTTCTCTCTCTGCTTTAGTTTGGTTACTTTTTGTTGACTCTCCCCCCCACCCCCAAGCAATAGATCTTAAATTCTACTGTTTCTAAGGTGTTACAGAACCCAACTTATTAGTTCTTATGTTTTTTAGTTCTAGAATTTTCATTTGATCTTTGTTTCATAGTTTTGAACATATTGATGCAATTACCTATATTTCCAACTCATTTATTGACCCACCTCACTTTTCATATTAACTGAACATATTAATCATAGTTATTTTCCTAGCTAATTCTAGAATCAAGCTGACCAAAAGGTTTGTTTCTATTGGTTTGTTTCAAATGGTTTCTTTCTTTTTTTTCTCTTGTTATTCTGGTTTGTGAGGGAATATTTGAACGAGTGCCATTATAAATCAAAGGCATTCCTGTATATGAGCAACAAATCTTCTGAAATGGAAATGAGGACAATCACCCCATTCACAATATCCTCAAAAAATAAAATAAAATACTTGGGAATCAACCTAACAAAAGAGGTGAAAGATTTATACAATCAAAACTACAGAACCCTAAAGAGAGAAATAGAAGAAGATCTTAGAAGATGGAAAAATATACCCTGTTCATGGATAGGCAGAACTAACATCATTAAAATGGCGATATTACCCAGAGTTCTCTATAGGTTCAATGCAATGCCAATCAAAATCCCAACAGCATTTCTTATAGAAATAGATAAAGCAATCATGAAATTCATACGGAAAAATAAAAGACCCAGAATAGCAAAAGCAATACTAAGCAGGAAGAGTGAATCAGGTGGTATAGTGATACCAGACTTCGAACTATACTATAGAGCAATAGTAACAAAAACAGCATGGTACTTGTACCCAAACAGGCAGGTGGACCAATGGTACAGAATAGAGGACACAGAGACCAGTCCACAAAATTACAACTATCTTATATTTGACAAATGGGCTAAAAGCATGCAATGGAGGAAGGATAGCATCTTCAACAAATGGTGCTGGGAAAACTGGAAATCCATGTGCAACAAAATGAATCTGAATCCCTTTCTCTCGCCATGCACAAAAGTTAACTCAAAATGGATCAAGGAGCTTGATATCAAAACAGAGACTCTGTGTCTGATAGAAGGAAAAGTTGGCTCTAGTCTACATACTGTGGGGTCGGGCTCCAAATTCCTTAATAGGACACCCATAGCACAAGAGTTAATAACAAGAATCAACAAATGGGACTTACTCAAACTAAAAAGTTTTTTCCCAGCAAGAGAAACAATAAGAGAGGTAAATAGGGAGCCTACATCATGGGAACAAATCTTTACTCCTCACACTTCAGATAGAGCCCTAATATCCAGAGTATACAAAGAACTCAAAAAATTAGACAATAGGAAAACAAATAACCCAATCAACAAATGGGCCAAGGACCTGAACAGACACTTCTCAGTGGAGGACATACAGTCAATCAACAAGTACATGAAAAAAATGCTCACCATCTCTAGCAGTCAGAGAAATGCAAATCAAAACCACACTAAGATACCATCTCACTCCAGTAAGATTGGCAGCCACTATGAAGTCAAACAACAACAAGTGCTGTCGAGGATGTGGGGAAAAGGGTACTCTTGTATGTTGCTGGTGGGACTGCAAATTGGTGCGGCCAATTTGGAAAGCAGTATGGAGATTCCTGGGAAAGGTGGGAATGGAACCACCATTTGACCCTGCTATTCCCCTTCTTGAACTATTCCCTAAAGACCTTAAAAGAGCATTCTACAGGGATACTGCTACATCAATCTTCATAGCAGCACAATTCACAATAGCTAGACTGTGGAACCAACCTAGATGCCCTTCAATAGATGAATGGATTAAAAAATGTGGCATTTGTACACAGTGGAGTATTACTCAGCACTAAAAAATGACAAAATCATGGCATTTGCAAGGAAATGGATGGCATTAGAGCAGATTATGCTAAGTGAAGCTAGCCAATCCCTAAAAAACAAATGCCAAATGTCTTCTTTGATATAAGGAGAGCAGCTAAGAACAGAGCAGGGAGGAAGAGCATGAGAAGAAGATTAACATTAAACAGGGACAAGAGGTGGGAGGGAAAGGGAGAGAGCATGGAAATTGCATGGAAATGGAAGGAGATCCTCATTGTTATACAAAATTACATATATGAGGAAGTGAGGGGAAAGGGAAAAAACAAGGGAGAGAAATGAATTACAGTAGAGGGGGTAGAGAGAAAAGATGGGAGGGGAAGGGAGGGGAAGGGAGGGGAGGGGAGGGGGGATAGTAGAGGATAGGAAAGGCAGCAGAATACAACAGACACTAGTATGGCAATATGTAAAAACGTGGATGTGTAACCGATGTGATTCTGCAATTTGTATACGGTGTAAAAATGGGAGCTCATAACCCACTTGAATCAAATGTATGAAATATGATATGTCAAGAGCTATTTAATGTTTTGAACAACTAATAATAAAAAAATTTTAAAAAACAACAAAAAAAAAACCCAAAACTGAGTGTTCTGCCATGTCCATCAGAGTACCTTTCTAATTTTAGATGGAACTTAGCCTGATTCATGAATCACCAATAAAAGCTAATTTGATAATTAAAAAGTAAAGTAAAATAAAATAAATAAAGCTCCAAGATTCTTTTTTTACACTAAATAACAAACTAATTTATTCCAGCTATACAAGACTTTGTTCAATATTCAAAAACTAATTAATATAATTTACCATATCAATATAATAGAAGAAATAGCAAATCACCATTTCAATTGAAGATGAAGGATTTGTATACATTTTGTTGAAATCCAATATTCGATCATGACAAAACTCTCACCAGTAGGCAGGAACTCCTCCAACTTGAGGATGATCATGTACAAAAGAACAACTAACTAATAATACAAGCAAATCTATAGTCAGGATCATACTTGAATACAGATTCAAATGCTTCTGATGTGATACTAGGAACAAATGAGAGCAGTTATCCTCCTCAATGTTAATGAACAAAGTACTAAAATCCTACCCCATTCAATAAGGCCAGAAAATAAAGTTCGGCAAATTGTAAAGTAGGAAATAAAATTATTCTTATTGAAGGAAAAATGGTTATCTATGTAGGACATCTGAACAAAATAAAAAAAAAACTGAATACCACTCAAAAATTCCTTAAAGTAAGTAAAGTTCTTAAGTATGCTGTAAAAAATCTGGACACTGAAAATTACAAATGTGAATGAATGAAATCAATGCTGTAATTATCAATTACTTTCTGATCAGCACAACTTGATCATAAACTAGAAAATATCACTGTGAATATGTTAACATTCCCCAAATTGATCTTTAAGTTTAGGCAATTCTTTTTAAAATTTTTTTATTTTTAAATTTGTTCTAATTAGTTATACAAAACAATAGAATGCATTTTGACACAACGTACACAAATGGAGCACTACTTCTCATTCCTCTGGCTGAACATGGTGTAGAGTCACACCAGTAGTTTAATCAAACATATATGTATTAATGTCCATCTCATTCCATCATCCTTCCTCTATCTCCCTTCCCCTCACTCACCTCTACACAATGTAAAATTCCTTCATTCTCCCTCGCCCATTATGGATTAGCATCTGCTTATCAGAGAAAACTTTTTGCCTTTGGTTTGGGGGGACTGGTTTATTTTGCTTAGCATGATATTATCCAGCTCCATCCAATTAATGCAAATGCCATAATTTCATTCTTCTTTAAGGCTGAGTAATATTCCTTGTGTATATGTATCACATTTTCTTTATCCATTCATCTGTTGAAGTGAATCTAGTTTGGTTTCATAGTTTAGCTATTGTGAATTGAGCCACTATAAACATTTATGTGGCTGCATCATGTTAGTATGTGGATTTTAAGTCCTTTCAGTATAAACCGAGGAGTGGAATAACTGGGTCAAATGGTGGTTCCATTTCAAGTTTTCTGAGGAATCTCCATATATCTTTCCATAGTGGTTGCACCAATTTGCAGTGCCATCAACAATGTGTGAATGTACCTTGTCCCATATCCTCACCAACACTTATTGTTGCATGTGTTCTTGATAATTGCCATTCTGACTGGAGTGAGATGAAATCTGAGTAGTTTTGATTTGCATTTCTCTAATCACTAGAGATGATGAACATTTTTTCATGTTTGTTGATAGATTGTATTTCTTTTTCTGTGAAATGTCTGTTCAGTTCTTTAGTCCATTTATTGATTGAGTTATTTTTTATTTTAATTTATTGAGTTTTTTTATATATCCTGGAGATTAGTGCTGTATCTGAGGTGCGTGTAGTAAAGTTTTTTTTCCCCATTCTGGAGGTTCTCTCATCACATTATTGTTTCTTTGGTGAGAAGAAGCTTTTTAGTTTGAATCCATCCCATTTATTGATTCTTTTAAAAATTTTATTTAGTTATTTTAATTTGTTATATATAATGGTTGAATGCAATTTGTTTCATAGTACAGTTTTCCAAGTCACTGACTGTACACAAAGTATTTTCACACCATTTGTGTCTTCACACACATACTTGGCATAATGATGTCTAACTCATTCCACTGTCTTTCCTACACCCATGCCCCCTCTCTTCCTCTCCCTCCCCTTTGTCCTATCTAAAGTTCCTCCATTTCTCCCATGCTCTGCCCCCATTGCCATTATGAGTCAGCATCCTCATATCAAAGAAAACATTAGACTTTTGGTTTTATGGGATTGGCTTACTTCACTTAGCATAATATTCTCCAACTCTATCCATTTACCTGCAAATGCCATAATTTTTTTCTCTTTTAATGCTGAGTAATGTTCCATTGTGTATATATAACACAGTTTCCCTATCCATTTATCCACTGAAGGGCATCTAGGTTGGTTCCACAATTTAGCTGTTGTAAATTGTGCTGCTATAAACACTGATGTGTCTGTATCCCTATAGTATGCTAATTTTAAGTCCTTTGGGTATAAACAGAGAAGTAGGTTAGCTGGATCAAATGGTGGTTCCATTCTAAGTTTTCCAAGGATCCTCCATACTGCTTTCCATATTGGCTGCACCAATTTGCAGTCCCACCAGTAATGTATGAGTGTGCCTTTCCCCCCACATCTTCACCAATACTTATTATTGTTTGTATTCTTCATAGCTGCCATTCTGACTGGAGTGAGATGAAATATTGGAGTAGTTTTGATTTGCATTTCTCTAATTGTTAGAGATGTTGAACATTTTTAAAAATATATTTGTTGATTCATTGTATAGCATTCTCTGAGAAGTGTCTGTTCAGTTCCTTGGCCCATTTATTAGTTGGGTTATTTATTTATTTATTTATTTTTGGGTGTTAAGGTTTTTGAGTGCTTTATATATCCTAGAGATTACTGCTCTGTCTCATGTGCTTGTGGTAAAGATTTGCTCCCATTCTGTAGGTTCTCTATTTACCTCACTGATTGTTTCTTTTGCTGAGAAGAAGCTTTTTAGTTTGAATCCATCCCATTTATTGATTCTTGGTTTAATTATTGTACTATAGGAGTCTTATTAAGAAAGTTGGGGCCTAATCCGACATGATGGAGATTTGGGCCTTCTTTTTCTTCTATTAGGCGCAAGGTTGTGGTTTAATTCCTAGGTCCTTGATCCTCTTTGCATTGAGTTTTGTGCATGGTGAGAGATAGAGGTTTAATTTCATTTTGTTACATGTGGATTTCCAGTTTTCCTGCACCATTTGTTGAAGAGGTTTTCTTTTCTCCAATATACATTATTGGTGCCTTTGTCTAAAATGAGATAACTGTAATTTTGTGTGTTTGTCTCTGTGTCCTCTATTCTGTACCATTGGTCTACAAGTCTATTTTGGTACCAATATCATGCTGTTTTTGTTACTATTGCTCTGTAGTATAGTTCAAGGTCTAGAATAGTAATCCTACCAGCTCCACTCTTCTTTCTAAGGATTACTTTGGCTATTCTGGGCTTCTTATTTTTCCAGATGAGTTTCATGACTGGTTTTTCTATTTCCACGAAGAATGTCATTGAGATTTTGATTGGAATTGCATTAAATCTGTATAGTGCTTTTGGTAGTATCGTCATTTTGACAATATTAATACTGCTTGTCCAAGAACAAGGTAGATCTTTCCATCTTCTAAGGTCTTCTTTAATTCCTTTCTTTAGCATTCTGTAGTTTTCATTGTAGAGGTATTTCACCTCTTTTATGTTTTTTTTTTTTGAAGCTATTTTAAATGGGGTGGTTTTCCTAGTTTCTCATTCTGAGGATTTGTCACTGATGTACAGAAATACCTTTGATTTATGGGTGTTGATTTTATATCCTGCTACTTTGATGAATTCATTTATTAGTTCTAGAAGTCTTCTGGTGGAATTTTTTTGGGTCTTCTATGTATAGAATCATATTGTTGGCAAATAGTGATGATTTGAGTTCTTCTTTTCCTATCCGCATCCCTTTAATTTCTTTGGTCTAACTGCTCTGGCTAGAGTTTCAAGAATTATGTTAATTAGAGGTGATGAAAGAGGGCATCCCTGTCTTGTTCCAGTTTTTAGAGGGAATGCTTTCAATTTTTCCCCATTTAGTATGATGTTGGCCTGGGGTTTATCATAGATAGCTTTTATTATGTTGAGATATGTTCCTGATATCCCTAGTTTTTCTAGTATTTTGAACATGAAGGGGGTGTGTATTCTGTCAAATGCTTTCTCTTCAAGAATTGAGATGACAATATGATTTTTATTTTTAAGTCTATTGATGTGATGAATTACATTTATTGATTTCTGTATGTTGAACCAAACTTGCATCCCTGGGATGAACCCTACTTGATTGTGGTGCACTATATTTTTGATATGTTTTTGTATTTGATTTGCCAGAATTTTATTAAGAATTTTTGGGTATATATTCATTAGAGATATTGTTCTGATGTTTTATTTCTTTGATGTGTCTTTGTCTGGTTTTGGAGTTAGGGTGATGTTGACCTCACAGAATTTGTTTGGAAGTGTTCCTTTTTTTCCTATTTCATAAAATATTTTGAGGAGTATTGGTGTTAGTACTTCTTTAAAGGTCTTATAGAACTTGGCTGTGTATCCATGCAGTCCTGGGTTTTTCTTCATTTGTAGGCTTCTGATGGTGTCCTCTATTTCCTTGCTTGAAATTTATCTGTTCAAATTGTGTATATCATCCTGATTTAGTTTGAGCATATCGTATGCCTCTAGAAATTTGTTGATGCCTTTGATATTTTCTATTTTATTGGAGTACATATTTTCAAAATAATTTCTAATTATACTCTGTATTTCTGTTGTGTCTGTGTGATATTTCCTTTTTCACCACAAATGTTAGTAAGTTGAGTTTTCTCTCTCCTTCTTTTTGTTAGCATGGCTAATGGCTTATTAATTTTATTTATTTTTTCAAAGAACTAGCTTTTTGTTTTGTCAATTTTTTGAATTGTTTCTTGTTTCAATTTCACGTCTGGTTTTAATTATTTCCTGCTTCTACTGTTTTGGGGTTGATTTGTTCTTTTTTCTAGGTCTTTGGGATGTAATATTAGGTCATTTATTTGTTGTCTGTTTCTTCTTTGAAGAAATGAAATCCATGCAATGAACTTTCCTCTTAGAACTGCCTTCATAGTGTCCTAGAAATTTCAATATGTTTTATCAGTATTCTCATTTACCTCTAAGAATTTTTTAATCTCCTCCTTGATGTCTTCTGTAAGCCATTGTTCATTCAGTAGTATATTATTTAGTCTCCAAGTGTTGGATTTTATTTTTACTTTTCATTGGTTTCTAATTTCATTCCATATGGTCTGATAGAATGTAGAGTATTATCTCTACTTTTTTGTATTTACTAAGTGTTGCTTTGTGGCATAGTATATGGTCTATTTTATAGAATGATCCATGTGCTGCTGAGAAGAAAGTGTATTCACTCGTTGAAGGATGAAATATTCTGTATATGTCAGTTAAGTCTAAGTTATTGATTATATTATTGAGTTCTATAGTTTCTTTGTTCAACTTTTGTTTGGAAGATCTATCCAGTGTGAAAGAGGTGTGTTAAAGTCTCCCAGAATTATTGTGTTGTGGTCTATTTGACTCTTGAACTCGAGAACAGTTTGATGAACATAGATGCTTTTTGGTAGTCTTTTCCTTTATTATAGTTTTTCCCTTGGCAGATTTTCATTATTGTTTTTCATTTCCTCCTCATAGAATATTTTGCCAGGAATGTTCTGAAGTGCAGGCTTTCTTGCTGTATTTTTTAAGCTTTTGTTTATCATGGATGTTTTTTATTTCATCATCAAATCTGAAGCTTAATTTTGCTGTATATAAGATTGTTGGCATCCATTATCTTTCAGAACCTGGTATGTGTTGTTCCAGGATCTCCTGGCTTTGAGGGTCTGGGTTGAAAAGTCTTCCCTTATATGTAATCTGATTTTTCTCTCTTGCAGCCTTAAAAATTCTATCCTTATTCTGTATGCTAAACATTTTCATTATAAAGTATCTTGGTGTAGATCTGTTGCAATTTTGTGCCTTTGGTGTCCTATAGGCCTCTTATATTTGATTTTCCAATTATTTCTTCATGCTTGAGAAATTTTCTGATATTATCTCATTGAAGTGATTGTGCATTCCTTTAGTTTGAATCTCTGAACTTTCTGCTATCCCAGTAAATCTTAAATTTGGTCTTTTGATGGTATCAGGTAGTTCTTGGATACTCTGTTCATAGTTTCTTACCATCTTCACTGTGAAGTCAACTTTATTTCCAAGATTGTATATTTTGTTCTCAGACAATGTTTTCATTGTCTGAAGTTCTGTCTTCCAAGTGATCTAGTCTGTTGGTGGTGATGCTTTATATTGAGTTTTTTATTTGGCTTATTGTTTTTTTCATTTTTAAGGATTTCTGTTTTTTTCTTCCCCAGAATCTCTATCTCTTTCTTTAAGTAATATCTTGCTACCTGTATTTGCTCTCTTATCTCTGTATTGATGTGATAAATTGTTGCCTGTATCTGCTCACTTAGGTTGTTCTTTAATTCCCAGATCATTTTAGTATATTCTGAACTCCTTCTCTGACATTTCATCTACTTCACTATCTATGGACTCTATTGTTGTTGTATCTTGATTTGTTTGGGGCACTTTCCTCCCTTGTTTTTTTCATGATGTCTATGTGTCTTCCTCTCTTTCAGTATAGATCCAAGGTATTTCAGCTTCTGCCCTATTGCCTTACAGTGTCTCTACAGGTTACTAATACCTTACCTTTAAGTGGGGAAATCAGTATTACAGCACTCAGTGTACCCAATGTGCAGCCATAGATAAGTTAGCTTCTATTTTTACATTTATAGTTTTGTTACTATAGTCAGAAATGATGAGTTCAGTTATCTTCTACCATATAGTCAATAGGTTTGCATAATGGTTAACAGTTTCTAATGGTAGAAGGGGGATCTAGGGGTTGGCTGAGATGTTAATGAGGTAGCATGTGAGAATATAGAGGTATTAGATTATATGATTAGTGAAAGGGTAATCATAAGATATTGGCTGTTAGTAGGAGAAAAAAGAGAGAGGCAACCATGCAAGACTTCCTGTTATCTCAGCAATAGGATAACTGTTAGCACTCCTAGTAGATCTACCTCTGGTGCAACCAGGCCCACAGGGACCTTAGTGACGTCTTACCAGGTCCTTATTGTTGTCCCTTGATAGAAGCAGCGATATACCAGTTACATGGTGGTGGCAGCCTCAAGCCTGTATGTACTCTGATGTTGGGCTGTGGAGCCATGCTTTGGTGAATTAGGAACCCCAGAGCTGGGCACCTTTTTCACTGGGCTGTGGGTCACCTCTCCCCTGGCCACAGCACAGGGCAATGAGGCGGACCTCTCTCCACATAGATTCTTGATTTTACTTCTTGCACTTTAGGAGTCTGGTTAAGGAAGTCAGTTCCCAAATAGACATGGTGTAGATTTGGGAAAACTTTTTCTTCTATTAGGTGCAGGATCTCTGTTCTAGTGTCTAAGTCTTTGATCCACTTTGAGTTGATTTTTATGCAGGATGAGAGATAGGGGTCTAATTTCATTCTGCTACAAATGAATTTCCAGTTTTCCCAGCACCATTTGTTGAAGAGGCTATCTTTTCTCTGATGTATGTTTTTGGTGCCTTTGTCTAGTATGAGATAGTGGTATTGATATGGGGTTTGTCCCTGTGTCTTCTATATTGTACCATTGGTCTACATGTCTATTTTGGTGACAGTACCATGACATTTTTGTTACTATTGCTCTGTAATATAGTTTAAGGTCTGGTATTATGATGCCTCCTGATTTACTGTTCTTGCTATGGATTGCTTTGGCTATTCTAGGTCTCTTATTTTTCCAAATGAACTTTATGATTGCTTTGTCTAGTTTTATGGATAATGTCATTGGGATTTTAATAGGAATTGCACTAAATCTGTATAGTACATTTGGTAGTATGGCCATTTTGACAATATTAATTCTGCCTATCCAAGAATATGGGAGATCATTTCATCTTCTAAGGTCTTCTTCAATTTCTCTTTTTACTGTTCTATAATTTTCATTGTGGACAACTTTCACCTCTTTTGATAGGTTGATTCCCAAGTATTTTATTTTTTTTCAAGGCTATTAGGAATGAGGTAGTTTTCCTAATTTCTCTTGCAGTGGGTAAATTAATGATATATAAATGCATTTGATTTATGGGTATTGATTTTAATATCCTGCTACTTTGCTGAATTCATTTTTTAGTTCTAGAGATTTTCTGGTTGAGTTTTTTGGGTCATTTAAATATAGAATCATGTCATCAGCAAATAGTGGTTTTGAGTTCTTCTTTTTCTATATATCCCTTATTTTCTTTCATCTGTCTGATTGTTCTGGCTAGGGTTTCAAGGACTATGTTAAATAGAAGTGGTGAAAGAGGGCATCCCTGCCTTGTTCAAGTTTTTAGAGAAAATTCTTTCAATTTTTCTCCATTTAGAATCATGTTGGCCTGTTTAATTTGTGTATGTTCTCTTGATTAAATTTGGGTAGTTCACATGTCTCTAGAAATTTGTCAATGTCTTCAAGATTTTCAATTTTATTGGGGTATAAACTTTCAACATAGTTTCTAATTATCTTCTGTATTTCAGTAGTATCTGTTGTGATATTTCCTTTTTCATTATGAATTTTAATATTTTAATAATTTTGGTTTTCCCTCTTTCTCTTCATTAGTGTGGCTAAGGGTTTATCAATTTTATTTATTTTTTCAAAGAACCAACTTTTTGTTTTGTCTATTTTTTAAATTATTTCTTTTGTTTCAATTTCATTCATTTCAGCTCTGATTTTAATTATTTCTTGCTTTTGGTGTTGATTTATTCTCCTTTTTCTAGGGCTTTGAGATGTTGGGTCATTTATTTGTTGACTTTTTATTCTTTTAATTAATGAGCTGAATGCAATGAACTGAAACACCAGATTCTTGAGGTCAAGTCTCGCTTCCCCTTCTGGGCACAATGATGGTTAGTTACCTTAATTCAATAAGAACCCGTGTGAATTCATAGCTGCACAACAGGCAGATTACCTCTGGCTCGCACCTTGTACTTCAAGAATTTGGATGTACTTTTTGGGATCACTCTATTTTATGGGTTTCAAATTCTGTGCTTTGTGTTGGGAGACTGATAGTAGAGTTATGTGTTAGCTGTCCATTGCTTTCCAAATACCTGAGCTAAATCAATTTATATGTAAGAAAGATTTATTTAGGCTCTTGGCCTTGAGGGCTTCAGTCCATGGTCCATTGGGTGCATTGGTTTTGTGCCTGTGATGAGACAGAATAGTCTCACGAGAGTATGTGGTGAAGCAAAACTGTTCACATTTAGTGCTGAAAAGCAAAGACAGAGGAAGGAGCCAGGGTTCCAATAACCCATTCAAGTGAACCTTCCCAATGACCTAACTTCCTTCCACTATGTCCCATCTCTAAAAGGTTCTACCACCTCCTGGTAGCGCCACAGGTTGGCTACCAAGCTGTTAGCATATGGACCTTTGGGGGACATTGAACATCTAATCCATAACATTCTGTTTTGCTTTTCAAGAGTTTCCACTTTGTTTTTGCCTCATGCCACATCCTGCTTTGGTATTCAACAAATGCATTTTTTGGGAAAATCTGCCCTGTGCTTGAAGTCTTCCAAATCTCCACCAAAATTTCTTCTAATATTTTCTTTCCCTGCTGCACCATTCTCCAGGTATTGTTCTGGTCTTTGCTCTAGATTCTCAACTTCTTGCCCATATTCAAATTCATCAATATTCCTAGGGGAACAGCAATTGCAATGCCAGATCACCTCTCCATTCCTTTTCTTATCTGAAGTATTAGTTCATTTAGTTCTTGTTGCTTTAGCAACTCTCTTCTGCTTAAAACAATAACAACAACAAAAGATTTTTATATTCTATCCGACTTTTCAGTTCTACTGGGAGCACTGGTTTTTGGACAAGAGTTAGATCCTACCTGGAAGTTAAAGAGTCTTTGCATTGGATGTATTTTAGAATATCTTTTCATTTATTCATGAATAGTTTTCAGTTTAGCTGAATTGAGGAACATAACATTTTCCCCCCTCCAAACTGTAAAAAAATAATATTCCATTGCTTTTGGGTATTTGGAGTTCGGTGGCAGTCTGATTTTATTTCTTTTGTATATAAATATATAAAACATCTCAGGGTGTTTAAAGGCTTATTATTTTTCTCTTTAGTGAAAATAATATATACATTTTCAGGATATCTGTTTATGTGATATCTGTGTAAGTCAGCATTTTGTCACCATGACAAATACCTGAGAGAAACAACTTAAAGGAGGAAAGATTTATTTTGTGTCATGGTTTCTGAAATTTCTGTCCATGGTCAGCTGGCTCCAAGACAGAAACAGCATGATGGAAAGGCATGGTGGAGGAAAGCTGCTAAGGCCATGGCAGTAGGAGACAGTCAGAGAGAGTGAGGACTGGATCAAGGACAAGACAGAATTCACAAGAGCCTGCCCCAGTGACCTATTTTTTCTAACCCTGTCCCACTTGCCTGTAGTTTCCACCATTTCCTAGTAGTCCATTCAAATTATTAATTGATCAAATAGATTAATCCACTGATGATGTTAGAGACTTCATGATTTAATCATTTACTGAAAGCCCCACCTCTGAACCTTGTGCACTGGGGACCAAGCCTTCAACACATAAGATGTTGGGGGATATTCCAAATCCAAACCATAATAGCCCCCTTCCAGAGATTTCATGGAGGGTGTCATTAGCCCTTTTTGTGAAACTCTCTTGGTGGTTTTCAATTATTTTAAAGTTTTTGCTTCTTCACCAGTTGCTGTGTGATCTTTCTAAGAATACCTGTTATCCTAAGGTTTATTTTCAGTTGCCTTTATTTTCTCAATTAGTTTATTTTCATCAATTACTTGATCATTTTGGATTTCCATACTACATTCTGAAAAAAATCTATCAAGTTGTTTAATTTCTGCTTAATTAGATTCTTCCAAGCTTAATCTTATGATTCATTGAGTCAACTGGAATTTAATCCCTAATATTTTATCTTCCTAACGTCTCATTCTCTCTTCTCTACTCATACTAGTCTTTTATTCCCAGGTCATATTTCCTTCCTCTTTATCTTGGCTTTCTCTGCTGTTTTGTAGAAGCCATGTATTATGGTAAGTATTGAAAAACTTATTGAAACTTTTCTCTTCTTTGTAAAATTGTTCTCAAAGATTTGCTATCCTTGTACATTTTTGGATGATTTTTTTTTCATTTGCTTTCTTTGATGCAGTACCTTTAAAATCAATTTTCATGCAATATAATTTAAATTTGTTACAATACTCATTCTAAGTGAACATTTGATGCCTTAGTTCACTCTAATATAGCCATACAGTCACCAAAATAATCAAGAAATAGAATATTTCCATTTCTGTTAAAAGTTCCTTGTATTCTTTTTATAGTTAAATCCCCCAACATCTGTCCATTGCCACCACTGAAGTGATTTTTATCATTAAAGATTAGTTTTAGCTAGTCAAGAACTTAATGAAAATTGAACCACCTGGGATGTAGTTTTCTTCATAGTTTCTTTTGCTCACCTACCATTTAAAAATTCATTAATGCTATTGTGGGTATCAGTAGTTTGCTCCTTTTTGTCACTGGGTAGTATTCCATTGTATGAATATAATATATTTATCCATGCATTCTGTGGACTAAATGTTTGTGTCTCCCTCAAAATTCACTTTATTTTCAGTGCTGGGGATCAAACCCAGGGCATTGTGCATGCTGGGGAAGCACTCTACAATTGAGCCCACAAAACTCACTATTGAATCCCTAATCCTGAGTATGATGGTATATGAAGAGGGGCCCTTGTAACATAGCTAGGTTTAGATGAAGTCACGAAGGTTTGGCCCCATCATGAGATTGGTGTGTTTATAGGAAGAGAAAGAGACCAGAGCTCTCTCTCCCTACCCCCACAACGTGAGGACACAAAGAGAAGGTGTCTGTACAATCCAGTAAGAAGATACTTAACAAGAATCTGATCACTAGATTCCTGATCTTAGCCACCCCAGCCTCCAGAAATTTGAGAAATAAATAAGTATTAAGTCAGCCAATCTATGATATTGTGTTATGGTGGTAGTGCTTATTGGACTCTTGGGTCATTTCCCATTTGCTGCCATTATGAATAAAATTGCTCTGAACATTCATGTTTCAGCCTCCTTTGTTCATGTTTATGTTTAACTACTAGTATGTATTTTAATAACCTTTGTAAAGTCTCTGCCTGCTAATTCAATCATCGCTGTCTTCTCTTTGCCTACTTGTATGAGTTGATTTTTCTCTTGGACATCAGTGATATCTTTCTGCTGATGTCATAATCTGCATTTGAATGCTGGACATTGTTGAGGGTCTGGGTACCCCTATCCAACTTCCTTTAAAAAATTTGGAGTGTTTCTCTGTCAGAAGATGATTTTCTTTCTACATCATCATTATACGTTTGAGAATACTTTCTTAAGTTTCTTTAGAGTGGAACCAAAGTATTATTTACCTCATGGGTATTTTATCCTTATTCCCAAGGTGTGGACTTTTGGATCTCTGTAAATGCTCATAATGTTCAAAGGTAAAGTTTGTCAGAACTCAAACACATTCTGGATTACTTCAGGGAATTGTCTGACTTTTAGCTTCGCAGTCATTTTTCTCTGGAAGTGGTTCTTTTCTCAGCCTCCTGGAGTCTCCTTCTTATGAATGCAGAGTTTAATATGAAGTTGGAAACTCAAGGAAGCCTTTATGCAAATACCTGCAGCTTCTTTGTGTAGCTCCTTCCTCTTCAATGTTCTACACCAAGTGTCAGTTACCTCAATCTTCCCGAACTCTGCTCTCTATCCCCTCACCCCAAAGAGAAGGTTAATTTCTGCTTGGTTTTTCTTTGCCTGTTCCAGGGTCCTGTAGATGTCTCCAAATGCAACCACAGGGCTCACCTTTTTAGTTTCTCATCCTTCAGAGATCGCTGTCCAGCGCTGCCTGTTATTCAATGTCTGAAAATAGTTGGTACATGTGTTTTGTCTAGATTTCTGAATGTTTACTATAGGAAATTTAGTCTGATATTTGTACTTCATTGTGTTAGGAAGCAAAAGACATTTCAGTATTTTTAGAGAAGTTTAAAAATTTTTTTTCTATATGATTATTTTAACATGAGAAGAAATCATCCATATCCAGGATTTTTCTGGAGTCCAGGTGAAAGGTTTTCTAAGTACCACTTTGTCTCTCGGAGAATTGTCAAAATTTCTTTTCACATATAAAGCTAAGATATATGAATTTCCCTCTTCTTAGTAAAGTTCTCAGTAATTACTTATCTTTCAACTAATTTTGCTGATACAGTTGCAGATCTTTGACATTCTGAAAAAGTCTGGTATGAAACCTTCACACTTCCAGTATGTCCTGTAGTTTACAAGGTTTTCTTTCAGCTTCCTGGAGTTTTCATCCCAGTCTCCAGGAATATTTCACTGCACTTCTTTCAGAGCTTTGAGGTAAGACTCCCTTTCTTCCTGGATTGTGTAGTCTAAAGATGTTACTGTAACATTGCTTCAGCAAATTTGACTGATGGATGATGGTAGGTATAAGAATGGTAGTGATGGTAGGACATGGAATCCTACTTTAATTTATACAAAAATATTTATATAACACCTGTTGTGCATCACACACTCTTCAAGACAGGGATACAAAACTATCTGGAACATGCATTACATTGAATCAAACCACTATACTAACCAACCCTGACATGCATACTATTTTTAGATTTTTAAAATTATATTATCATTTTCATCATCTTTACTTTTTAAAGCCATTTTAAAATTCTCTATACTTTTGAACAAAGACATGTTAATGGATACTGAATATTTCATTGTGTTACATGCTCACGCTGCAGTTTACCTCTGCCAATTCCCCATCCTTATTATAATCAAATTTTGCCTTGTTGCTTTTTTATTTTTAAAAGATGCACAGTATCTGACTAGATTGAGAAGAATGTCTGTTAAAATCCCATTCAAGTTTGCAGGCCTGTGCAGCTCAGAAGTACTGCAGCTCTTAATAGAGGGCTGTGTCCTCCAAGTTGCAGCAGACCCCAACAGTTCACCATCAATTTCTTCTTTCTGACTTCTTGTCTCTAGAATTTGAAGAATAAGATCCAGAAACCAGGATGAGTGAGTGTAAGAGTGTGATTAATTCAAATGTGCATATGTCCTGCAGGGCTCACTCCTCAGAAATAGATTTGGGTGTCTCAGCAGGCGGAAGAAGATGCAAGATGCAGTTTGGAGAGAAGACACACTTTATTCAGAGGTTATTAACAGCCTTCAGCTTCAGCTTTAGCCCCCAGCCAGTTTCTTTTTAGTCCCCTGTTAGCCCTTGAGTCTTTTCCATAAGCTCTTTTTATATGTGGGCCAAAGAAAGAAGGCACACTGCCAACAGGTTACGTAAGGAGATGCGTGCTCACAAGTTAATGTTTATGACCTTGAATTAGAGTTTTTCTGGCCATGACTAACCATAACATAGCTGGTTCTCAGCTCAGGATACACATTAAAAACATAAGAAGCCTTGGTGGGGGAGCCTAAATAAAAAATGGGTACATTTGGACCTACCTAACAGCATAGAAACAACTCTTGCAAGGAGAAGAGCACTTGGCGGGGGTGCTGTCTGCATATGCTAGTCAAGGGGTTTATGTAGCACTTGGGTCAATGATGTTGGTCCATACTTATGCTAATTAGGTTTGGAAAACTACTAATGCTATTGGTTATCCCTGAATCCCATTCAGATTGCCTACTTCCATTTTCTCCTCTGCTTCTCAGAAAGTTGGAGGTTGAAGTCAGTGAATTGCATATATTCCATGTGGGATCTGGGGCTGCAGTGCTATGAAGATAGGGTGTTTGCACTGGGGTGGGCAGAATCATGGTGGGATGACAGGTCAGTGCATGATGGTGCTGGCCCACGCTGCTTCAGGCCCACCGAGTCTGAGGCCTAAGCAGGCCTGGTGGGCTCCCTGGCCTATGCTCCAGGCTCCTGGACCACTGATCTGTCACTCTACCACTTTGTTGTCACTTCTTGGCAGAGACAAATGGGCTGGCTGTGTGGCTTGATGACTGGGGAGCCATGTCAACATTATTACCATTTATCCTAATATATTTAATAATATTTTATTTAACCAACATCTCCTTTGAAATTCACTCTGATTTTTTATTTGAATAGTGACACTGTCACATACATAATTGAATGAGTTAGTTTTAGAAAACTATTCTAAAACAGAATACAACAGACAATAGTATGGCAGTATGTAAAAATGTGGATGTGTAACTGATGTGATTCTGCAATATGTATACGGGGGAAAAATGGGAGTTCATAACCTACTTGAATCAAATGTATGAAATATGATATGTCAAGACCTGTGTAATGTTTTGAACAACTAATAAAAAAAATCAAAAATTTTACGTAGGCTCACCAGTCCCACGCTGAAAAAAAAAGAGAAAACTATTCTAGTAATTCTTTAGAAAAATTCTTAGAAGAAAATATGGAAACAATGGCTAGCCTATTTTAGAAATGTGACAGAAATTGCAAAGAGGATCTCTAGGAAATAGATATCCATTTATACTTCTACCATAAGTATATCTTCCTCAGTATGTTAGTATAAAATTTGGGAAATATTATTACCATTTAAACCAGAAATTTGTTAATTTTTAGCATAGATTTCCTTCCAAATCACATTATTTTTCAAGGTTATATCTCCTTATCTGTTTTCCCCCTTTGATAGTATTTTCCAGAATTCTATATTTATTTATTTTTATTTTTGTGGTGATGAGGATCAAACCCAGGGCCTCATACACACTGGGCAAAAAAAAAAAAAGCACTGGGCAGGTGCTTTACCACTGACCTCTACCCCCGGCTATTACAGATAGTACAGTAAAATTTAAACTCATGTTCATAAAGAAAAACAATTTATATTTTTAGTAAAGATAATAATATGGTTTAAATTAAGAGATTGTTTTTGATGAATACTCTCTTTTTACAGATACAGTGCCAGTTCTGAACCTTTCTTTGATACCAGGCATGTTGGCTCAGTTAAAAGTTTTCAAAAGCTAGTAACTATGATCATACTATTGGTTCTTACTTAAACTAACTGTTTTCCCTCACTAACAGAATATTTTTATCTTTATTTTTGGCTATTAGAAAGTATGTTTTTGAGTAAAAAAAAACACCCAACATAAATAAAAGTAACTATAAAGTTAGTATTGATTTTGCCTTTCCCCTCTCTGTCTTTTTAGGTTGTTTTCTCCATGTTTCTTATCTTTTCTCTCCATTTATGCAAGGCACTCTTTCTTGCTGTAGGCCTTTCACTCTTTTGAAACATAAAAAGGAACATCAAAGACTTTCTTTTTGTGAGTTTTGGATCTAAGTCCACATTGACAATGTTGAGGGGTTCACCCTCAGACCAGGCTGAGCGTTTTGTTCAGCAATGCTCAATATTTGTCTGTACTGAGCATTACATTTCCTTCTGGCCCAAATCTTGGAAGATGTCTATAGAATGACTCAAGGTTCATTTTTGGAGTCAGAAAATCACAGAAAGCATCTTTTTGTGATATTTTAGCCTGACTCTTAAAAACATTTTGAACAAATACTCTTTTCTGTGTATACAATGCCCAGGAAGGTAGACCATACTGGGGAAATTGAAAAGAAGAGCAGAAAGATCCAGTCACGTTCTTTTGCATAAGATGTGTTACAGCTTTTTTGCTTCTTAAATGAGGAAGTAAACTGGTCAAAATATAACTTTCTGTCCCAAATTGTTGGGCCTTAAAAAATGACATACTCTGGTCAACTATCTAGCTTCAGAATGTATCATTTACAATTTATCTGTCATTTACTATTGTAACTATTAAAGTTTTAGAAATAAAATTATATTGTAAGAATTCCCTGTATAATAACATTGATTTGAATGTCTTTCTGGGCCTAGTCAAGGCCTGACTTGTTTGTAAGATAAATTCTAAATTAAAAAGCAAGTGATTATGTCATTGAACTCCTCCCAGGGAGCATTACCAGGTAATGTCACTCATTTACTGTTCCTTATAAAGACTAATTTTTTTTTCTGCTTATAATGGTTTGTGTGTTCATACTTGCAGAGTAAGGGATATAAAATTTAAAAAGAAAAATTTGCTAGAAGGACTCATGGAACTTACTGAAACCTACTATACTCATGGTTACATTTTATGACAGTGAATGCATATGTACTATAGTCAGCTAAAGAGAGAAATAGATGGGGCAGAGTAACAGAGAATATAAAATGTAGAGTTTCCACTATCCTTTCATGATGGAGTCATGGACAGTGGTAACTCTTCCTGAAATGATGTGTGACAGTGCTCAGAAGTATTGCCAACTACATCAGTATTGTTACATGTTGCTGTGTAACATGTTGTTGTAAGATAGTGATAAGAATCGGTGTTCAGGCTCAGTCATATAGAATTGGTTGGCTATCTTCCATGTCCATCCTTTCCAGAGCTAGAACTCATATGACAAACTCAAAGCTTCTACCATAAATCACATTGCTAGACTATCAGCACGGCCTAAAGATCCCAGGTTAAACTGACACTCTTTATCAGGAAGAATGGTTCAGGGGCTTCGAGACTATCTCCCAGTATCCAAGGGCAAAGACAAGAGATCTCATTAAGAAAGGTAAAATTCTTTATTATACAATATGAGACTTAACAGCTCACTCTTGGTGATTATAATTGGAGAGTGAAGGATATTTACATTATATCTTGGATAGAAGCGTGATCTGTCATTTTAGAAAGTTTACAGAGGTATTGGTCAGGATCACACAGCTGCTGTTTGGACTTGTAGATAGTTCTCCTGAGATATGGATAGAAAGCATTTGTCCTTCGGCAAATATTAGGGTGGCTACTATCAAACATCAGCAGTATACAACATAACTACATTTTCTAAAAGCCCAAAAAATCCTTACTAAGAGCATATTAGAAGAAATGATTTCTGTTCTTGTTGAAGTATATTTGCTGAAGGATTAAGAAAAAAGCAGTATCCATTCTATATTCTATGTAAGTACATTTCCATTTTCTTGAAAAAACACATCCATTATTTAGTTAAGAATTGACTTTCTTGAGGGGCAGTGAAGGAATAGACAAGGATCTTTTTGAAAGCTTATATGGATAGAATTCCACTGTAGGGATTTGTTTGCTCCTGTCTCCTCCTGTTCGACGATGGTCATCTCTCTGAGAGTTGGCCCCTTATCTCTCCTATTTATTAAGAAGAGGGCACCAGGTCATCTTCTTCATTTTCCCACCTTGGCTGGTCATAGCTTCATAGCTTCCAGTTGCTCAGGCCAAAAATCATTAGACATCTGTATTAATTATTACTGCATAACAAATTGTTATAAACTTAGTGACTTGAAGTAATAAGCATTTATTAGATCACGGTCTATGGGTCAGAAGTCTGGGCATGGCAGAAAACATGGACTCTGCTCAGGGGTTCACAACACCAAAACCAAAGTGTATTCTTGTCCAGAACTCAAGATTTTTTCCCCCAAGAATCTAGTTACTTGTGGTTGTAGAACTGAAGTTCCCATTTTCTTTCTGGATATGAGCCAGAGTTACTTTTAACTCTTAGAGGCTTTTATTGGGTCCTAGCCATGTGGATGTTTCACAATGTGGTGGCTTACTTCCCTGAGCCAGTAGCATGACCTTCCTCTAGTTTGCTAAGATGAATTTCTATGAATTATCACATAATCATTGGAGTGAATATCCCATTTTAGTCATAGGACCTGCCCATGTGCATGGAGACAGAATCCAGAGACAGAATCCATGTGAGAATCTTTGATTTCTGCTTACCACCATGTATTTTTAATGATATATTTAATAAAATGACCAAGTATTGCCTATGCAATTGGATAAAAGAAACTTTTAGAGGAATAAAATTTAGAAAGAATAAAGAAACCAGAGACAGTATACATATAATATGTGGAGGAAAGCAAAGAAAAATTAAAGTTCAACACATCCAAAAAGTTATGGAATTAGAAAAAGAGAAGCAAAGAAAGAACATGATTAAAAAAAACCAACAATATTGTAGAAATAAACCTAAATTTACCAATAATAGAACAAAGGTCAACTGATTAAACTGACTGTCATTGGGAAGAGGTTCTTTGGTTGGAGACAAAAATATAATCCACTACGTGCAGTTTAAAGAATGTCCCTGAAATATAGTGGTACAGGAAGGCCAACGCATTAATTCATTCAGTTAATATTTTCGTTTTTAAGAACTCTTCAATGAGTAAATTAGTCATTGTCCTCATGAGGCTCAGGTTAAAGTGTGGGGTATTAAAAATAAACAAACAAGCTATGTAATATAATATTAGAGAATAATATAAGGCTTTTCAGAGTGAAGCAGAATAAAAGTATAGAGAGTAGTTTGGTGAGTGGGAGGGGGCTGATCTTTTAGATGGGCTCTTCAAGTTCCATATTGGAGAAACAAGACTAACTAAACTGAAGGAATGAGCCATGTGGATATCTGCAACCTGAATAAATACAATGACCATGAGATGGGATTGTGCTTGGCATGCATACTGAAGCAGCAGCAGACTGGTGACTATGGCTAAGGTAAGGCATTCAAGGGAGAAAGTGGCAGGGGACAGATCAAGTAGAGCTTTAAGTAAAAATATTGTAAAGTGAAATAAGCCAGATGCAAAAGGACAAATATCACATCATTTCACTTACATGTGGAATCTAAAAAAGTCAAACTTGTAGAATAATGGTGGTTTCCAGGGGCTGAGGAGGAGGTCAAAATGGGGAGATGTTGGCCTAGGTGTACAAACTTTCAGTTATAAGATAAACAAGTTCTTGGAATCCAAGGTACAACATGAGTGGTGATGGGTGTGTTAAATCATTATATAATATACACACAACAAGCACCGTGTTGTATACCTTGCATGGATATACTCTTTGTCAGTAAAATATTTTTAAATTTAAATAATGGATGGGAAAAGATATTTATTTTGCTCCTATGCTATACCACACTTGGTACCCAGTTTGGGGAATGCAAATGGACAAAACAGACCTGGGCTTTGTGCTCTTGAATCTTTTGCTGCATCATCTTTCTTGTGAACAATCATTTAGAATCACTATTTGACTCAAGTCAGGCTCCACTCAACCTTCCAAGCTTAACCATGGGCTTGGTGGCTATTCTTGTAGGTTTCTAATTGTAGCAAGAGTCTTGCTAAAGTTAGCTTAGCAAGAACTCCACACAGATATCCTCAGTATCTGATTAAATTTCTTATCCTTGTTTATAAAGTTTAATGCATCGAAATGTATACATTCCCCAGGCTATATCTGATCACCTTAGTCTTTCTTCAGCAAAAATCCTGCCAAGTCAATTTAAGCCAGAATCCTCTTATCCCTGGTGTTTCCTCTTAGTAATTTTTCATCCACTGACCCTGCCCTACTCCTTTGCTATAAATCTCTACTTTTCCTTCTTGTATTCTAAATTAAACCCAGTTCTATATGGAGGTCTCTTCTTCCTGTTGCAATAGTTCCTGAGTAAAATCTGTTTTTTTTCTGATTTAATTGTTCTGCAACTCTGATTTCCTTTCATATCAAAAAACCGTATACATCAACAACTTGCTTTCCTTGAAAATAGTGAGATCTTCAAACTTGTCCAGGGCCATAAGAAGAATCCATTTCTTATTTCTCTCCCTTTATCTTTTTTTTCAAAGCTATGATCTTTCAGTTGCTCTTTAAAGAGTTAAATTGGAATATGACATGATTGGGCAAATTTGGTCTGTCTTTTGATGAATGAATCACTGATGGTTCAAACATACAATGTTGTCTGGCTGTGTTTTCTTACCCAGCAGCAAGAGTTCACCAAACTGCACTTTGCATGACAAACCATGTTTTATCTCTCCATAGCTGAGCTTTCAAGTAATCTTTGGAAGATATTTAATATAACACAAAGTTTCCAAATATTTATTTAAATTGCTTATGGGGGGGAAATGGGTTGGAGGGTATTGAGATTATTTTCTCCACTTATTTTCCATGTATTTCTCTATAGTAAGTCAAGTCTTGTAAAGTTAGAAAAGGATTTATTTGTCACACTTCGACTACAAATAGGACATTCTCTTGTGAGTGTTTTTGAAAAGATATGGTGATCCCTTCAATGCTTCATTTGGCTATGTAGAGGTTGCCAAATCTCACAGATTTCAGGATCTTGCAGTATACAGCCAGGATAAAGTCTCCCTCCTTCTCTCCCACACCCTCTTAATTACTGAGCATTAAAAACTCATGAGAAAAAAAAATAAAGCCTTGGAGTAGAGGTGCTCTGCCAGTGTTAGAAGGAGGCCTGGGGTAACATCAGCAGCAGCTCTCCAATTTCAGATCAAGGCAATGACACAAGACAGGGAACATGTTTATGCTTGCTACCCTCATATTGGGTCTCATTATTTTCAGAAAGGCAGGGGAAATTTGAGCATTCTGTGTGGGGGGTATAAACACGCATATGTACAAACATATATATATACACACACACACATATAAAATTATATATATATATATATATATATATATATATATATATATATATATACATATTAGAAATAGCTTTTTAGATTTTTGTAGCTGGAGGGTTTTCTCATTTTTTCTTCTTGTCTTCTTTTCCACTTCTGAAGTATTTTTGTTTTCTGTAAACAAAGTTTGGCTAGATAAACTCTTGCCCCTGATCTTCTTTGTCTTGAAGATAGATACACAATAGGATCTGGTTAGCAAATTAGATTCACTGTAATTAGTAATTGGGTGAATTTTGCAAACTCTTTTCTGTTCATCTTCCTCTTGAGAGAGAGAGGGGCTGCCTTTGGATAGAAAGGTTCCCTTCTGTTTTGTATTTAGGCAAGGCAGGCCTGTTCACAGGTGAAATGATTAGATCATAAGAGCTGTGACGATTTGAATGAACTAGTGGGTGGTAACAATAGGCATGTAGGGTGTCGTTAGAGGAAGTGGGTTTCTGGAGGTGTGGCTTTGGGAATTATGTCTTGTCCCTGCCTTCCCCCTCCCTCTCTCTTGGTTTCCTGGCTGTCATGAGCTGGGCAGCCTTCCTCTGCTATGCCCTTCTGCCATGAGGTTCTACCTTATATCAGTCCTAGAGCAATGGAGTCAGCTAACCATGTACTGAGATCTCTGGAACTATGAGCTCAAATAACCTTTTTCTCCTCTGAGTTTTTCTTGTCAGGTATTTGGTCATAGTGATGAAAAGCTGACTAACACAGTGCCTAATGTTGGATTCATGGGATATATCTTCCTACGCAGCAGTATCCTTTTGAGGATTGGTATTTCAGTCCTCATCTTTAGTCTTTTATTTTTATTCTTCAAATTATTCATAAGTCTATTTGGGGAGAAGGGTGCTATTTCTTGGGGCCAACTAAAGACCTTAACTATAACTTAGAGAAGTTCCACGAATGTAGAATATAGAAATCCGGTTATTCCACTGTCAACACAGGAGAAAGGTCCAAGTTTAAGTCAACCAGCTGAAATGGCAACAAAATTCCAACAATGGTTTGTCCCTCAAAATTATCTCCACAAAAAGAGCTGGGAAACAGTGAGTTAACTAATAGGAAAGTCTTTAATTAAACTTATGGAAAGGGGTTGCAGCAGAAGAATTTCATGTATCAATGAGAGATCATGCTTATCTTTTTCTGTGATAAAAATTGCAAATTAACTTTTTAATTGCTGCTGTTACCTTGACCAGAATGGGAAGTTCTAAATGGCAATTGCTTGTTCAGCTCTGGCTTTCCAGAACAACCTTCCAGATTACAATGATGAAGCCTTACACCTAAGTATCAGTCTGAATGCTTCAATTTAGCCTGGATAACAACTAAAATGAGTAAGTTCTCATGACAGGAGTGTGTATGAAACATAAACTGTTTTCTCCCAAGGTTTCTCCCAAGATTTCCTGCCTGACTTGCCTCTGAGGTGAGTGACAGTGCTGGCTTTAAATTATAAAAGAGTTCAGAAGAAATTATTGCAGATTGTAAGTACTAAAGATGGCCACACCAGAATTTCAGGTCCTATCTGCTCTGGCAGAACCTTGACCGTCCCCACCAAAAAATGAATCCTATTATTGTTTTAGTCAGTGTATTTTTTGTGGTTGTCATTATGGCTATGACCAAAACATTCAAAGAGTATAATTTAGAGGGAGGAAAGTTCATTTAGGGCTCAAGGTTTCAGAGGTTTCAACCCATAAATGGTGAACTCCATTGCTCTGGGCCCAAGATAAGGCAGCACCTCCTGGCAGAAGGGCCTAGCAGAGGAACATTGTGAAGGAGAGAGAGGCAATCACAGAGGAGAGCCCCTTCCAGGGTGTGCCCTCAGTAGCCAACCTCCTCTATCCACGTCCCAGCTGCCTACGGTCACCTCCCAGTCAGCCCATTCTTACTATGCTCCTACAGCTCCCAATATTCCTGCATTAATGTTCCTGCAGGGGTGCCTGAGATCCAAATCAAAACATTATCCACCCCTCACCCCAGTCTTGGCAGAGCTCTCCTACTGTCTTGATAAACGGAATTTGGTGGGAGTGATGCTGGAATATAAAAGACAATATGACTTTTCTCTGGCTCTCTCTGGGGATGAGGATCCTTTGGAATATAACTACCATGTTGTAAGGAAGCTGTGAAATAAGAAATTGTCTATCTATCTATCATCTATCTATCTATCTATCTATCTATCTATCTATCTATCTATTATCCACCCATCCATCTATTCATCCTCTGTCCTGGCACACAACCTCTAAAACTCTTGTAGAGAGGAATGCAAGGAGAATTTTTTTGTTCTAGGATTTGGTCTTTAACCCTGGCTCCTGACAGAGTTCTTGATACCTTTGTAATTTTTAAAGTGATAGGAATGTCTGACACAGAGTTCCTAAATACCTTAGAATTTCTTAACTCTGGTAGGAGTGTCTTTTGTTGGAATGATCCGACTCTTCACAGAGTCCTTGATGGGGGCTGGTCCCCAGAAAGAACAAGCCAAGATTAGAAGTTTGGAACTTTTAACCCAACTTCCTGCCCTTTGGGGAGGGGAGAGGAGTTAAAGATTTAATTACTAGTTGATGATGCCAGTGTGATGAAGTTTTTATAACCATCTCTAGAAGACAGTTCAGAGAGCTTCTGGGTTAATGAGTTAGTTAGTTTTCCATTACTGTAACAAAATATCTGAAATAATCAATTTATAAAGAGGAAAGATTTATTTTGGCTCCCAATTTGGAGATTTCAGTCCATGATTCATTCACCCCATTGCTGTGGGCCTATAGTGAGGCAGTGCATCATGGTATGGAGAAGTGGTGAGAGAAAGCTGCTTATTCCATGGTGGCTGAAAAATGAAAAAGATAGAAAGCGCTAGAGTCTCACTGTCCCCTTCTCTTAAAAATTCCACTGCCTCCTAATAGCATCAAGATGGGGACAAAGCCTTTAATGCAGGGGCCTTGGGGGGGACATTCCAGATCCAAACTATAGCACTAGGTGAACATATTCACATGCTGGGAGGAGAGTGGCATACCCTAACTCCATGAGGACAGCAGCTCCTGTGTTGGGGACACTTCCGGATCTTTCCCTATGTATATCGTCATCTGACTCTTCCTTCATATATTTTAAAATGAGCTTGATGGGCTGGGAATGTAGCTCAGAGATTAAGTGCTTGCCCTGGGTACAACCCCCAGTACTGCAAAAATAATTAATTAATTAATTAGTTAATTAAAATTGACTTTGTAGCATCCTTTGTCATAAATTGAAAAGGGCAGTAAAATATTTTCTTGGGTTCTTTGAGCTACTCTATCAAATTATAGATATTGAACAGGGTTGTGGGAACCTTTAACTTGTAGCCAAGTTAGAAGCTGTGGGTAACCTGGGGAATACTACTTACGATTGCATCTGAAGTGGGGAATAATCTTGTGAGACTGAGCGCTTCACCTGTGGGGCCTTCACTAACTCTGCTTAGTTTCAGAATTGAATTGCAGATGGAGTTGAAGAATCGGTGTGGGGAAAAAACCCACCTATCAGGTCAAAATGTTAAGATGAATATCGAAGAAAAGTATCTGAAATAAAGTATCGAGTGTTGTAGTGTACAATGAGAGAGAGAGCTTTTTTCCCCAATATGAAAATCTGGGACATAAAGAGAGATCATGTATATATATTCCAGCTGACATCTCCAGGTAAAGTCTTAGCTGATAGAATCAACCTCTAGATATCCAAGTGAGCAAACCTTCAGATGATTCCAGGCATGTGAGCCACCGCACTCGTGCTGAGTGGAACAGATATGAGCTAAACCTACAAATTTCTGCTGAAATTTCAGATAAGGAGAAAATTAAATGTAATCATGATTTTAATCCACTAATTTGTGAGGTAATTTTCTATGCAATCAGAATAACTGGAAAAGAACCCATTCTATTCAACAATAGTTTATGCCATGTTGCTGAGGCCTTGAATAATGAATTACATGATAAGAAATAAATTTACACCTATAAATAGTTCAGAAGAAACTGAAGTCTTAGAACAACTATAAATTTCAGGAAATTCCAATCACAGTAGCATAAAAAATAATACAATATATGGAGTAAGTTTAACAAAAGAAGTGTGAAACCTAGACACTAAAAACAATAAGTCACTGTTAAAAACAAATAAGGCAGAACTAAATAAATGGAAAAACATTTTATGTTCATGAACTGGAGGACTAAACCTTGTTAGGATAGCACTCCTTTCCAAACTGATCTACAGATTCAGTACACTCCCTGTCATAAGAGGTGATCAGTCGGCCATGAGTGCCCTGTCCCTCATGAATGAAATTAAGGCTCTTACGAAAAAGGCTTCATGCAGCATTTTGTTCACTCGCCCCTTGATCTTTTACCATGTGAGAACATGAGAACACAGCATTTCTTTCCTCTAGAGGGATACAGCAACAAGATGCCATATTGGAAACAGAGTGTATCCCTGACCAGACAGTCAAACCTATTGCTGCCTTTGTCTTGGACTTCTGAGCCTTAAACCATGAGGAAATAAATCTCTATTATTTATAAACTACTCAGTCTTGGTTATTTTGTTATAGTAGCATAAAGTAGCTAAGATATGGGCATATGGGAGGGAACTCTTATACACCAGTGGTAGGAAGTTAGGGTTGTGAAGCTGCTTTGTGAAAACATTATGGCACTTCCTCAGATGGTTAAACTGAGTTACCACATGACTTAGTAATTTCACTTCTAGATATAAACCCAAGAGATGAAAAACTTCCACACAAAATTTGTAGGTGAAGGTTTATAGCAGTATTATTCACAGTAGCCCCAGGTCCTCACATAAAAAGTGGGAAAGAAAGTAAAAAAAAAAAATGTGGATTATCCATAAGATGGAATTCAGTTACTGCCATAAAAGAAACAAAATGTTTAAACATATTCCCATATGGATGAATCTTGAAAGCATCATGCTAAGTGAAAGAAGCCAGTCACAAAGTCCACATATTATATGATTTAAGTTATAGAAAATGTTTAGAAAAGGAAAGTGTTCAGAGACAGAGAGTAGATAAGCAATTGTTTCAGGAATGGGGAGATGAGGAAACAGATAGCTGAAAGTTATTGTATATCTTCATCTGACTATTATTATAAAGTTATTGAGTTTCTTTCTGAAGTGAGGAAAATGTTCTAAAATCGGTTATGGTGAAAGTCATTCATACCTGTGAATACACTAAAAACTACTCAATTTTATACTTAAAATGGATAAATTCTCTGATATGTGAATTATATCTCACCAAAGTGGTTCTTAAATTCATTAAATCAATTTTGATTCCAACCAGCAGTGTGTGTAATGGCTCCACAGCTTTATCATCACTTCATACTTAAATATTTGGCCCTCTGATGGGTATGAAATATAATCTTTTCTGTACTTCCCTGATTATTAAGGCTGAATGTCTTTGGGGGTTATTGGCTCTATGGTTTTCCTCTTGGGTAAATTTCCTGTTCATATATTTTAACTAATTCCTTTTGTGGGTTGCCATTTTCTAAATGATCTGTTAGAGTAGCTGGAGAGCCCAGTCTGGTATTTGTGGCTCCCTGGTTATCCTTGCTTCTAGGCATTTTTGTGAACTACAGTTTATATGGATGTGCCAAACTCAAAATCAGAGCAGGAGTTTTTATATAAATGCACCAAAATTTTATTTCCAATTATTTTCCTTAATTCACATAGTAGTTTCAGAATAACAAGAGCATGCTATCATGACAGTGTAAGTGAAAATTATTTAATAGCTTTTGCCATATATATTTAAAATATAATTTTTTCTAATTGTAAAGGAAATGCATATATTTTATGGAAGTAATGTAAAACAGAAAATCATAAAAACAAAATTATTTATAATCCAACAACTGATATATTATCAATGTGAACATTTTGAAATATTTGTCATTCTGGAAAATGGTTGAGACTGTAAACTTTCAATACAATGAGCCCATATCCTATTATTTTAAGTGGAAAAAAATAATGTGTTCTCAGTCCACACAAATGCCAACAGTCCCTCCAATATTACTAAAATATTCTTTAATATCTATGGAATAATTGACTGGAATTTCTGCAAATTTTAAGGCATTTAAAACACTAACTAGCTGCATACAGTGGCACATCCCTGTCATCCCAGCTACTCCAAGGCTTGGGTAGGAGGATCAAAGTTCTAGACCAGCCTCAGCAATTTAGCAAGATCCTCAGCAACTTAGCAAGATTCTGTCTCAAAGGGGAAAAAAAGGACCAAGGATATAGCTCAGTGGTAAAATGCCACTGAGTTCAATCCCCAGGACCAACCAAAACAAAATAAAACAAAAACAAACAAATGAAAAACAATAACAACAAACCAAAACAAAACCTCACTAACTACTTAGTTATTTCATACTGGAAAAAATTGTAAGTAGGCATATTTGCATGCTGTATGGAAAAAAGTGCTGTGTAGTATTAGAAATTGAAATTTTCTTCTATATTGCAAACAGTATGTACTATAATGTAAATCAAATGATTAAATATGTGAAGAATACATAAGGAATGCAAATAATATTTAGCAAAATGAAATATGCCAACAAGATAATATTTTTACACATTATCTAATTGTCAATTAAACAGTTGCCTGAATGTGGTTGGATGGTAAAGAGAAAAAGAAGCCATAGTCACTGTTACTGTAAGTACTGGTTGTTTATGGGTTAGGTGTCATGCGAGTGACCTGGAGATGGGGTGAGTAAAACAGCAAGTATACAAAGTTCATTCATACCTAAATTCACAACTTTATGTTCAGTCATCTCTAACTGCATTCAAGGCACCGGGAGTTGGTGTCTATTTTGCATTATTGAAAAATAATGCTGCAATCTCATTTTTAGATATTCAAACTTTTTATTCCAGAGAATTTTGTAACTTTGAAAAACACTAACAATTTCTTTTTCTTTCAGTCTGTGAAATGAGGGTCAGCCAGGTGGTCAGTGTGACTTACCTTACTCTTATTACAAGTAGCATTCATTGAAATGAATATCTAATCTTTCATTTTCTGTCGAGTAGGTGTTAACTAGTTAAGTTTGCCTGTCAGTTTATTTGTAAACTCCAGTATATTGTATTTAGAACAATAGAGAAAGAAAATAGTAACTAGTACAGCTAAAATCTTAATATACATTAAGTCCAGAGAGGTTGTTGAATTTTAGCCTGATCAAAGTTTTATCTGTATCTTCATGGCCTGCCTGAATCATGCAGATACTGAGAAATTATATAGGCTTTATAAAAATGAATTTCAAAAGCATTCTGATTGGCTAAACACTACTTTTCCAGGATAAAATATAAAGACTTCTTTTTTGAATAATGGTTCTAGTAGAAGGATACAAGATAAATGGACACATTTCCAGGGTGTATATTAATATTCTATTTCCCACTTAACTCTTGTATTGTAGTCCTACTGAATTTTGAAGTATTAGTGGGGAAATGCTATTGATGCAGCTTGGAAATAACAGATGCAGTAAAAGTTTTAATATGACAGACTCTATTCCTATTTTTATAAAAACTTACCCGTAGGAAAAGGGATCAGGGTCCGTTAACCTAATCACCGTTTCCACACTGTGAGAAGAAAATAGGTTGTTATTTTTTTATTTTTTTGTCACAGTGATTAGTTTAAGCTCTCACACTCTGGGTTTCTGAAATCCAATGTCTGTTTCCATGGGAACGACAGTGGCAGGCAACTGCTAAGTTGTCAGATACATCTAATAATCTGAAGAAGCTCCTGTCTGAATGCACACCAACTTTCTATAGCAGCTCTGGTCATTTCTTCAGAAGTAGTTCTGCATCCTGCAGAAAAACCTCAGGATACAGATAATTGAAATACTTTAAGTTTCAGTGGAAGTTTTATGTATGTATGTATGTATGTGTACATGTAGAAATTTGCACATACATATATCATTGCATATATATGTATATATAAAAAACTTTCACTATAACTTAAGCATTTCAACTACCTATATCCCAAAATAAAGATACACACACACACACACACACACACACACAATCACACACACATAATTTTACTTATTTAGTGAGTAAAGAAATAAGCAGTGATTTGGAAAGATAAAAGTAATTTAAAGACATTTACAGAGTATAAATAGAGCTCCTGTTCTCAAGAAACTTAAAATTCTTTTGGATAGTCAAGGATCTTGTACTGCATGCTTAAAACACAGGACCCTAAAACATACTGAGACTGTTCCAACTTAATGCACATTCTTTATTCCTGACTTGAGTTTCTGCCCTGAGTGCTTGCCTCTTTTCTATACTGTGAAATGGGATGTTTAAGCTAGGAAGAGATGTCAATATACCTGCTTTTAGTCTCTTATGTCTCAAGTCTGGGAATATCCTTGAGACTTATTTTCTCTGTTCTTAACTGTGACCACTTTTGTTGCTACGAAGGAACAACACCTCCCCAAAAGGGGTCCTCAAACCTATCTCTAACCCAAATTGCCATCTCTGAACACTTCAGCAAAAGCCCCACTAAGGACTTTTTGCTGCACCCAACCTCTTAGCTATTCCAATCATTTATTCACCAAATACTGAGGGCTTATTATGTAATCTTTCCTGTCCTAAGAGTTTAGTGCAGATTAAGAATACCTTGGGGCTGGAGTTGTGGCTTAGTGGTAGAGTACTTGCCTGGCATGTGTGAAGCCCTGGGTTTGATCCTCAGCACTGCATATAAATAAATAAATAAATAGATAGGTAAATAAATAAATAAAATGATACATTTACAACTAAAAAAAAAATAAAGAAGAATACCTTGATGGGGGCTGGGGTTGTGGCTCAGTGGTAGAGCTCTTGCCTAGCATATGTGAGGCACTAGGTTTGATTCTCAGCACCACTACAATAAATAAATAAAATAAAAATTTCATCAACAACTAATAAAAATATTACAAAAAAATAAAAAGATAGAATACCTTGATGGGGAAAAAAGTAAGAATACCTGAAAATGCTTAGAGTTTGTTGAAGAAAAGCTATTAGAGAAGTAAATATACACCTCATTATATAATAACAAGGTTTAAGAAGTATTATAAGATTTCTGTGAAAAAGAGTAAGGGGTGAGATCTAATTTATATTGGGATTGATTCATAAAAATTCTTATCTCCCTAAATCCAAGTATAAATCTGGAGTGAGATGAGAGGATGTCCCTTGGTTGGGGGCTTTTCCTCAACATCTCTCGTCTTTTTCCTTTGCTATCACATCTATTGAACATCTTTCTGATGGCTCTTTAGTACCATTTCATAAGTCTATGTCTTCAATTGCTTAATATAGTCCCCTTTGATTTATTTTTTCCTTCCTTTCTTTCTTTTTATTTAATCTTTCTTCCTTTTCCTTTCCTGCTCTCCTTCCTTTTTAATGCTGGGGATTGAAATTCAGGGCTTCCCCTATGCTAGACAAGAGCTGTACCCCTGTTCTACATCTCTGACCCCTCTATTTCTCTGAGAAGGTTGAGATTATGGGAATGGTGGGAGGTCAGTAATGTTGGCACTCAGCAACAAAATAACTCCTTGAGGGTACCCACATATCAAGGGAGCCATATAAATAGAAAGAAACATTAGGTCAATGGATGGACTTGACTCAGGAGGGCTTTATGGAGATCGAAGGACTTTGCTGTGCCAAGAAATTTCTTCTGCATCTACCATCTTGTTCTGATCTAGCAGCTGGTAAGTCCAGAGGCTTTCTATTTGTATCCTTGTTTTTTTTCTCCTATGTCAGGGCAAACATGGTGTCCAGGTTTGCCTGGCTGCAGGTCACCAGCTGAGAACTCATCTGATGGGTGCATAACAATGTAATACCTTCAATCACATTTCACAGTGGTAAGTCATTGCCTGTGCCATAGCACAGGATTATCACAGCCTGAGAAACCACCAATGTCCTTTCTCTTGTCCAGATAGATTAATAACTTACGCTGGGTGAAGAGAAAATAATTTTGACCTCATTCACTATATTGCTTGTGAATTATGACAGTGATTCTGGACATATATCTGTAGGTATTTTATATTTTTATAAGATTGCTTTAAATAGATGAGCAAATTTCAAATATTAGCATACAGTCAGTGAATTATTCAGTATGTGTTTCTAAAAGCGACATTTCTGTTAGAATTAGCCATTAGTTATATGATTAATGAATTCAGATAGTCAGTATTGCAGCTTGGGATGTTGTCATTTCCCCTGAGCTGAGAATTAGAGCTGGGAACAAATCTTCATTTTCTTCTTACTATACATTCACTAATTCAGCATTATTTGCCTAGTACATGCTAAGAGATTTTACACACACGTATAGGGTTGTGTGTGTGTGTGTGTGTGTAACTAACCATGTATGTGTGTGTGTATATATATACATATACACATATATTACTAACCAGTTTATAGGGAGTAGTGATTCAATCTGATCTTATGATATGGGCACACACAGGAGGCTCTGGAACACAGGAAGGAAGGGGGGCCTGAGAACATATCACTGAAGACAGTTTCAGAGGGAGATGTATGACTTAGCTGGTTATTTGAGATCCAACGTTTGTACATTCTCCCTCAAAATTGATATATAGAAGCCTGGTGTGGCTATATTTGGAGGTAGGACCCCTAGGGAAAAAAGGTTAAGTTTATAAGATTAAACAAGGTCATAAGTGTGGGCCCCTGATCCAACAGGCTCAGTGTCCTTCTAAGAAGGGACACCAGAGACCTTACTCTCCCTTTAGTTGGGAATTGCTTTTTATTTATTTATGTGTTTGTTTGTTTGTTTTATTTTTTTAAATACATGAAAGTGGAATGCATTACAATTCTTATTACACATACAGAGCACAATTTTTCATATCTTTGTATATAAAGTATGTTCATGCCAATTCATGCCTTTATACATGTGCTTTTTTGCATTACAATTCTTATTATACATATATACCACAATTTTTCATATCTCTGTATATAAAGTATGTTGACACCCAATTCAAGTCTTCATACATGTACTTTGGATAATGATGTTTATCACATTCCATCATCCTTGCTAATCCCCTGTCCCCTCCCTTTACTTCCCACCCCTCTTCCCTATATAGAATTCATCTAATCTTCCCATGCTCCCCCTCCCTACCCCACTATAAGTCAGCCTCCTTATATCAGAGAAAATCTTCGGCATTTTTTTTGGGGGGATTGGCTAACTTCACTTAACATTATCTTCTACAACACCATCCATTTACCTACAAATGTCATGATTTTATTCTCTTTTAATGCTGAGTAAAATTCCATTGTGTGTGTGTGCCATATTTTGTTAATCCATTTATCCACTGAAAGGCATCTAGGTTGGCTCCACAGTTTAGCTACGGTGAATTGTGCTGCTATAAACATTGATATGGCTGTGTCCCTGTAGTATGCTGTTTTTAAGTCCTTTGTATAAACTGACGAGAGGGATAGCTGGGTCAAATGGTGGTTCCATTTCCAGATTTCCAAGGAATTTCCATACTGCTTTCCATTAATCTGTTTAGTCCATTGACTATTGTTGTAATCACTAATATGATTGTGTTAGGACTATCACTTTGATATTTGATTTTTATTTGTGCCCCTTGTTCCTTATACTTTCAGTCTATTATCTTTTGGGTTAATCAAATAAAATTTATATAATTTCATTTTCTCCCCTATTAGGTTGTTTCTTAAATTTTTTTAATGGCTACCTTATCAATTTCAATACATATCCATGATTATTACATTACTCTATAACTTGAGTCATGAAAGAATCCAATGTTGATTTTTCTTCATTTATTCACTCTTCACTAGTCATGCAATTGTGAAGTATTTCATTTCTTTATAAGTGAAAAACTTACATAAAGTCATTACTATTGTGTTTAAATGGTCAATGGTCTTTTACACTTACCAAACATTTAAAGTTTCTCTTACGTTTTCTTTCTTTTTGTTTTATGACTTCCTCTAAATGATTTTTCCCTCAGTGTAAAGGACTTTTTAGTATCTTTTTAAAATAATTTTGGTGCCAGGGATTGAATGCAGGGGTATTTTGCCACTAAACAACATCCTCAGACTTTATTTTTTATTTTGAGATGGGGTTTAACTAAGTTGCTTAGGGTCTTCCTAAATTGCTGAGTCTGACTTTGAACTTTTAATCCTCATGCCGCAGCCACCTGAGTTTCTGGGATTACAGGCATGCACCACTACATTTGGCTGACTTTTTAGTATTTTTAAAAGAATTCTTTCAGTGATGATCTTTCTCAGATTTTTTCTTCTAATCTTTTCCCCTTCATTTTTCTTTTTTAATCAACTTTTTAATATATAATTGACACATAATAAAATTTACTTATTTTAAGTGAATAGTTATGAGTTTAAAATACGTCTTCCCCCATGTGACTATCTTCCCAATCAAAATATCCATTACGCCCAAATTCCTTCATGCCCGGTTAGAGTCAGATCCTCTCATTCAATTCTCTCCGGAAAAATTGATCTATTTTCTATCACTATAAATTGGTTTTGACTATTTTGTCTTCATCTTTAAATGAAACATTGCTTATATAAAATTTTAAGTTGGCTGGATTTTCTTTCCTTTTTGGCATGTTAAGATGTCCTGGTGGCCAGGAGTGGTGGTACACGCCTACAATCCCAGAGGCCTGGGAGACTGAGCAGGAGGATTTCAAGTTCAAAGCCAGCCTCAGCAACTTAGTGAGGCCCTAAGCAACTCAGTGAGACCCTGTCTCTAAATAAAATACAGAACAGGACTGGAGAAATGGCTTCCTGGTTAAGTGCCCCTGAGTTCAATCCCGTGTACAAAAAAAAAAAAAAAAAAATCTCCTGGTTCCCATGTATTCTATTAAAATATCATTGGTACATATTTTTGTTGCTCATTTAAAATTTATATATATGGATTGTGTGTGTGTGTGTGTGTGTGTGTGTGTGTGTGTGTATTCCCTCTATCTTTAAGACATTCTCTTTTTTCAAAAATATTACTTTTTTTACATAAGAAATATTATATATCCAATGACATTTTGTTATTTTAATCAGATATTATATAATAGGTTAGAATAAGCAACAGTTACAAAATATGCCCAATGTTTTGTTTTACAGCTTTATTGAGGTATAATTTGAATACCATGAAATTTGCTTATGATATGTTTAAAAATCAGTGAATTTAGTAAATTTATAGTATTGTGTAATATCATCAAATTCCTGTTTTAGAAATATTTTGAATATTTTTGAAATACTTTCCTCAAGGTGTTTGTGTCACCCCCACCTTCAAACAGTTATCCCTCTCTCCATCTTTAGGTGATCACAGAGCTATGTTTTGTCTCTATGAGTTTTCGTTTTCTGAATATTTTATATCAATGGAATTATACAATATATTATCTTCTGTGTTAGGCTTCTTTCATTTATCATATTGTTTTCAATGAATACAATATTATATTATATTCATTAATATGTCAGTATTTCATTCTTATAACCAACTGTTATTCCATTTTCTGGCTATCACCATGTACCTATCTGGTCAGTTGGTAGATAATGCTAGCTTGTGCTTTTATGAATAATGCTGCTGCAAACATTTGTGTATAAGTTTTCTTGTAGACATGTTTTTATTTCTCTTGGATAGGTTTCTAAGAGCACAGTTTCTGGGTCATATGGTAAGACAAAATTGCCAAACTATTATCCAAAAGGTCTGTACAATTTTGCATTCCCACTGGAAAAATACTTGATACTGTCCCGTTTTGAGTACGAGTATTCTAGCAAGTATGTTTTAATATTTTATAGTGGGTTTAACTTGTATTTCCCTAATAACTAATGATGCTATTGAGAACTTTTTATATGATCATTTACCATTTGTATGTCTTACTTGATGAAATATCATTGTTCATTTTTAAATTGCATTCTTTATCTGGTTAGTTACATGTGTTCTTCATATTTTACTATATAAGGTATTTCAGCAGACATAATTTAAAAATATTTTCTCTGAGTGTACTTTGTCTTTTCATTTTATTGATTATGTTCTTGAAATGCAAAATTTTAAACTTTAATGAAGTTATCAATTTTTCTTTTATGCCTTATTCTTGGTATCATGACAAAAAAAACCTCTTTGCCTTAACTAAGATCACTAAAATTAATTTTCCCTCATGTTTTTTCTACAAGTTGTGTAGTTTTACTTATAACATTTAGGTCTATGATCCATTTTAACTTAATTTCTTTGTGAGGGTCCAAATTGTGCATGTGTATATGTACACAAATATCAATATTTAATTGTCCCAGAGTCATTTATCTCCATTAAGTGGAGAAAGAATATAAAATTTATATTTGTATCTTCATTCTGTTCTATTGATCTACATACCTATCTTTATAGTCATACCACACTGTACTTTAACTTTACAAAGTTTTGAAATTGGGTAATTTGAGTCCTCAAACTACCCTTTTTTAAACAAAAATTGTTTTGCCTAGTATATGCCTTCTGTATATTCACATAAAATTTAGCACAAATTTGCCCATTTCCATAAAAGTCCAACTGGGATTTTGATAGAGATTACATTAAATTAGTAGATTGATTTTCTAGTTATTTTTAGAATTTTCTGTGTCTTTGTTCCTCACCAATTGAATTAGATTGTGACTAATTATGGACTTGGAATTTATACCACTTGGCAGTATGGAGATTCCTTAGAAAAGTTGGAATGGAACTACCATTCGACCCAGCTATCCCACTCCTTTTTCTATACCCAAAGGACTTAAAAGCAGCATACTATAGTGACACAGCCACTTCGATAATTATTCTTTATTTATTTTATTTATTTATTTTTTGCGGTGCTGGGGATTGAACCAAGGACCTTGTACATGCAAGGTACAGTTAGCATCATTTTATGTTTAGAAGAATAGTTCTAAACTACAGTGATGTGCTCTTTTATAATCAAGTTTTACAGTGATTCATATAATATGTGAAGGCTCTAGAGTTTTGATATAACCACTCTGTTTAGCAATTTATTAATATCTGTTACAATTGTACATGAACCATCTCTTTGACTCAGTAAGTTAATATGTACATATATGCCAGAAAAATCTCTGCCGCATGTGTAAAATGAGAAATAAGACAACCTTGTAACATCCAGTCTAAGGGTTCATGAAGGTGAAAAAAATAATTATGCTTTATTCATCTGAATGGATGCTATATCACTATTAAGATGAATAAACTAAAGGTATATCTGTAAACATGGATGTATTTTAAAAATCTATTATTTCTAAGTGTGGTGGCACATGCCTGTAATACCAGCAGCTCAGGAGGCTGAGGCAGGAGGATCATGAGTTCAAAGCCAGACTCAGCCACTTAGCAAGGGCCTAAGCAATTCAGTGGGACCTTGTCTTTAAATAAATTATAAAAAAGGACTGGGTATGTGGCTCAGTGGTTAAGTGCCCCTGAGTTAAAAGTTCAATCTCTGATGTGTGTGTGTTTGTGTGTGTGTGTGTGTGTATAAATATTTGATCTTATATTTAAAAACCATTGGAAACAAACTAACTGAAGAAGAAATCACAAAAGCAATCTCATTTATAATAGCATAAAATACTTTGGAATAAATTTAACCAAGGAGATGAAAGATTTGAATGGTAAAAACTACACATCAGAAGAAGACCCAGATAAATGAAGAGATTCCCCCTGTTTATGGATTGGAAGACTTAACATTAAGATGCCTATACTAGGGGGTGGGGTTGTAGCTCAATGGCAGAGCACTTGTCTAGCATGTGTGAGGCACTGGGTTTGATCCTCAGCAACACCACATAAAAATAAATAAATAAAATAAAAGTCAATTTACAACAACAAAATTTTAAAAGATGCCCATACTACCTAAAGTGACCTATACAATGCCTATCAAACTTCCACTGACATTTTAACAGTAAAAAAGGAAAAGAATTCTGAAATTCTTGTGGAACTACGAGGGCCACAAATAACCAAAGTAATTTTAAGCAGAAAATACAAGACTGGAGGCATTCCACTACCTGATCTCAAAATCTGCCACAAAGCTGTAGTAATCAAAATAACATGGTAGTGGCACAAAAACGAATAGACCAATGAAACAGAATAGAGAACAAAGAAATTAATCCACACTTATCATCGGATCTTCAACAAAGGAGCTAATGATACACAATGGGAAGAGCATGATCTTTTTAATAAGTGGTGTTGGGAAAACTGGATATCCACCTTCAGAAAAATGAAATTAGATCTTATCTTGCATAATATATAAAACCCAACTCAAAAGTCTAAAGTATAAAACTGGTAGAGGAAAGCAGAGAAAAACTGATCAATTTATTCATTGATCCTGGAAATGATTTTTTGGATCTGACACCCAAAGCACAGGCAACAAAAACAAAATGGATGACAACAAAAAAAATTCTGCTTACCAAAAACAAACAAACCAACAAAAACCATCAACAAAATGAAAAGGAGACTTACAGAATGGGAGACAATATTTGTAAACTGAACATTTGGTAAGCAGTTAATATCCAAAGTACATAAAGAACTCATTCAACTTATAAAAAATCTAATATAAAATGGGTAAAATACCTGGCTGACATTTCTCTGAAAGAAGTGGTAATTCAACCACCCAAACAAGAAAGCTTGGAAATGTGGATACATGATCAACAAAGCTCATACAAATGGCTAGCAGGCTTATGAAAAAATGTTCAACACAGGGAAATGCAAATTAAAACCACAAAGAGCTATCATCTCACTTCTGTTAGGTAGTTATGAAAAAGACAAGAGATAATTCTTACCCCCATATGTATAAACCAATAATCCTTAATATTGATTTACAGTTAAATCCGTATATGGAGCCATATTGTATATATTGTTTTATAAATAGTATTTTCTATCAATATTATGTTTTTTTAATTTAATTGATAAAAGTACATATATTTGCAGCATGCTTTGTGATGTTTGATATGTTTGACCTAAATAATCGAGTCAATTAACATATCCAACACCTCACATATTTGTCATTTTTATAGTGAGAATATTTAATATCTACTTTTTCTTTTTTACCAATTTTCAAGCATGCAGTACTTTTTTTTTGTTACCAACTGTAGTGACTGTGCTGTTGAATATCTCCATTTTAATTTATCTTCTCTAACTGAAACTATATATCCTTTAACCAACATTGCTTTTTTCCCATCTGTACTCCTAGTCCCTGGCAACTATTATTGTGTTCTCTGCTCCTATGAGTTTAAATTTTTAAGTTTCAATATGCCAGAAAAACTTAAACATGTGTGAAATGAGACATCAGGAAGTATGTGTCTCATTGTGTCTGGCTTATTTTACTTGCCAAAACGTTCCTGGGATTCATCTATGTTGTTGCAAATGGCAGGATTTCCTTCACGTGGCTAATGGATATTTCATCACACCCACATATATCCTTTCCCTCCTTCATTCATTGATGGACACTCAGTTTGTTTCTCTATCTTGGCTTTTATGAACAATGCTGTAATGAACACGGACATGCAAATATCTTTTTGAGAGACTGATTTTATTCACTTTGGATATATTTCTACTGATGGCATTACAGGATCATAGAGTATCTCTATTTTTATTTATTTATTTTTTTTTGAGGAACCTTCATACTCTTTTCCACACTGGCTATATTAATTTACATTCCTACCAGTGGTATACAAGTGTTGCCTTTTCTCCCCACCTCTACCAACATTAGCTATCTCTTATCTTTTTTTAATAGCCATCTTTGTACTTGGTGAGGGGATATTTCATAGTGGTTTTGATTTTTATTTCCCTTATGACTAGGGATGAGCAGTTTTTCATAGGCCTCTTAGCTATTTGTATGTTTTCTTTTGATAAATCTATCAGGTCCTTTGCCCATTTAAAAAATCAGATTATTGGATTTTTGTTTTTGGGTTGGATGAGTTCCTTTCATGTTTTGAGCATTAATTTCAGATATATGGTTTGCAAGTATTTTCTCCCGTTCTATAAATTTTCTTTTCATTTTGTTGATTGTTTTCTTTGCTGTGCCAAAGCTTCTTAGTTTTATGTAGTCTCACTTGTTTACTTTTGCTTTTGTTGCCTATTCTCTTGATCACATAGCCAAAAAAATCATTGCTAGGACCAAACTCAAGGAAACTTCTTCCCTATGTTTTCTTCTAGGAGTTTTATGATTCAGGTCTCTTGTTTGTTTTTACTCCATTTTGAATTGCTTTTTATAGATGGCATAAGTTAATCATCCAGTTTTATTATTATTATTATTATTATTATTATTATTATTTTGCATATGGATATCTGGTTTTCCAAGCACCATTTATTGGAGAGACTATCCTTAGTCCTTTGTGTGTTCTTGTCACTCCTTTTAAAGGTTGATGATACAAACGTGGGTTTATTTCTGGGCTCTCCTTTTTTCATGAAATGGGTAGAAGTTCTAGGGGACAAAAACCACTGGGTGGGCCTAAAGAAAGGGGAAAGTTTGCCTCCAATTTAGGCCTGACCGCTTAAGGGGGAAAGAAATTCTCACCTGCTGCTTGGTTCAGCCTTTGAATCAGTTTTGGAGATCATAAAGAAAATTGAAGTCTAAGACTAGCTAGCAATTAAAGCTATGTAAAAATCCCTTGTAAATCTCATGTGGTTTAAGGTAAGAGAGTGAGACCATTACCCAAAGGTAGAGAGGCTCCAATACTAGTCACATTGTTGTTTAGGTACAAATAAGTTTCTGTTGGAGGGGGAATGAAAGATTAAGTACAGAGAAAGGCAAGGCATGAAGAGGCTCTGAGGAGAGCCCAGGCTAGTAAGGATCAGTGTGGAGACCCTGTGCACTCAAGGGAGAGAATAAAGGTGGCATTAAAGAGTGGAGGACAGATGGCATTAAGGCTTCAATTGTCCATGTCACACTTTTGTTCAGAATCATCTGGTAATAACTTCCCTAGGAAATTCAGCCACAAGAATACTTGTAAATGTGGATTAATGGTTTACAAGGCTCATACTGTTTTGTTCAGTGGAAGAATTGTACTTGCCTGAGTCAAATAGTGACTGGGTTCTTTTTCTCTGGGATCCTCAGGACTTTGAGGGGGTCTTCTTTGCCTGCTGAGGTGGCCCATGGTGGAATGAAACACACCGTGCCAGATGCTGAGGTTCTAATTAGATTCCTCCTTCTGGCTTTTAGTGAGCAAACTTCACTTCTTTCTGTTCTTAGAGAGTTACTCGTTGAGCAGGAAATCGCCCTATTTAGATGTATAAAATATCTTTGTATTTGAGCAATGAAGCAAGTGATTTTCAGGGCTCATGACAAGCTTGTCTTGAAATATAAAAGCATTATGGACTCAAAAGTATTGTGAAAACCTACAACCTTGACTTTGGTAGTAAAGTTATATTAAGAAGGAAGTTTAAAGCAGATTTGGAAAAAAAATTTAAATTTAGACATTTTGCAGTTTGTGTAATGCATGGATTTTAATGTGTAAGAATGAATGGTGGTCTAGGTAGAAAAGAATGAAAGAGCTACAGAAGTACAAGATATGATGCTGGTATTAAGAGAAAGCTCATTTCCTTCCCCCATATAAATAGAGGTTTATGCCATAAAAAAATCTATATTAGTACATTGGGCCTTTTTTTTTTAACTTTAAAGAAAATGTACAAGTTTAGTTGTTTATCCTGCACTGCCTTCTCCTGGTTGGTCTTGAATTCACAGCTAAAACATAACAAACCCTGCATGAATGAAGCAAGTATAATTCAGATGTTATGCTAGATTGTAGAGCCTGTCCACAGCTCTTTGCTATGGTACTGGTAATACATTCAGGTACTGCTAGACTGGCTTCAGACCATAATGGTCAGTTTTCATGGCTCTTGCTATTGTGAATGCATGCATACATTAATAAAATGTCTAAGTAGAAAATTTATACCCAAATTGAGTAAGGCACACGTGCACGTACTGAATTGTCTTTGGGTTGCTTAATTCTTTCTTTCTTTTTTTTCCCCCAGTACTAGGAATTGAGTTTAGAGCCTTCCATGTGCCAGGCAAGTGTTCTTCCACTGAACTGCAACCCCAGCCCTATATGTTTTATTGTGAGACACAGTCTTGCTAAGTTGCCCAGGTTGGCCTCAAACTTGGGATATTCCTGCCTCAGCTTCCTGAGTTACTGAGATTACAGGAGTTTGCCACCACACCTGGCTGAGTTGCTTCCTTCAAAGAGGGAAGTTTTTCAAAATTTTAAGTTCTAATAGTATGTGTAAGCTTAAAAATTCCTTTATGAAGGGACATATCTTTCAGGCCTCCAGAGATGAGTTTAATTTTTCTTCAATGACCTTGAAGGAGTATACTGGAGAAGTTAAAATAATTTCAGAACCACAGACAGACCTGAGTTCCAAGAAAAGGGAGTTGGTCCTTTCTCAGTGAGAATTATCTGCTTAACAGATTTTTTTTTTTTTTTCGTAATGGGGATTGAACTCAGGGGCATTCAATCACCGAGCCACATCCCCAGCCCTATTTTGTATTTTATTTAGAGACAGGGTCTCACTGAATTGCTTAGTACCTCGTTGTTGCTGAGGCTGGCTTTGAACTGACAATCCTCCTGTCTCAGCCTCCTGAGATATTTTGACATTCAGAAAATATAACTATACAGTGAAAGAAAAGAAGGAGGGTGAGAAAAAGAAAACATAAATACAAAAAATCACTGTATTTTGAGCAGATAATGTCAAAAACTCATTCTATCTATTTACCTACCTACCTACCTATCTATCATCTATGTATGCTATTATAATACCCAGAAATTGTACAGGGTAGGGAATCTGTGAGGAACTTAAGAATATGGAAAAGTATCAGGAAATGCTACTACAAAAGAAATATATTGAGGATGAGGAGCAGAGCTCAGGTTCTGGCTCTAGCCTCTGTTAGAGCACCCATACATTTAGGAATGCTGGAGAAGGAAGAGGCTCATGGGTGTGGCTGTGTCCCAAGTAAAAGTTTACATCCAAATGGTGGAAACTTTGGAGGTTGAAACAAATCAGGAATTAAAAGCAGGCTGAGAACGAATACAAACTGAGTGTACAGCTATTTATGAGTTAAGTAAAAACCAGGAAGAAAAATAAGTGAGAGTAAAGAAACCAATATATTATTCTATAGGAAAGAGGCTAGGGGAGTAGCTGGGAAATCAATCTGGGTCAAATTTCAGAGAAAACATAAAGATACAATGTAGCAACTGGACATACATGGGGCTGAGAGAGAATTCACCTGATATCTTCTTGTGTTTTCAAATTACTTTGAATTCCCTATCACTTCATCCATAGAGGTTCTACTCCTGGAGAGACTAGAAGTAGAAAGTAGTCTTGCATGTATTGCATGAAACCAATATGTTCAAATAAAGGGTTGAATCACTTTATTTTGACTTATCTAAACTAATTTGTTTTTGAAGTCTCAGAAAGGAACCACACTCACACACTTTTAAAGCAGCAAAAACAGTTGACAAAAGTAAACTTGAAATAAATAATATAGGTATAATCAGATAGGATTCCCAAGATCAAACCTCAAACTTCCTGGCCCACTAATAAGTATTTTTGCTAAATGATTGATTTTAGTGCAGGAATTATTTCCATTTAACATGTTATAAAGAAAAAAATTACATAGACATTATAAAATGATCTGATTTTTAAAAAAGAAACCAGAATTTAAAGATATGGGGCAGGATTTGTCTCTTGCTTGTTATTAACATAGCCTAGGATTCAATAAATATTAACTAGCAATGATAACATGAGCATTTTGACCACTCCAGAGATAACAGACTAAATATGTTAGTATTTCCCAGAGATCAAATAAAATCTAAAATAACGAATTACAAATAAATGAGCAAAAGCCAAGTCAACCCACAATTGGAGGATCCAAATTAAAAGTATGTGACCAGGCCAGTTGCTTCTGAGCTGGTAGGAATATTTTGATAACTGGGAGCAAGATGAAAATTGTCATTTTTCTTCATAGTTAAGATATCAGAAACCAATGAGCTGTTCCATAGCCTGAGAAAGCACAGCCTCTAATTCTAAGAGCCAATTTATTTTACTCTAATTGGGGAGGTTGGAAAGACTTTTGAGATTGTTATTTTAAATGCCTTTTGCTATTAAACTGTGGTTAGGAAATCTGCTCAGCCAAAAGGATGCTAAAAGAGCATTAAGTTTATGAGTCACGAAAACCAGAATGATTCTAATTAGTTTCCTGCACTTTAGTGCAAAAGAGGTCTTTAATATGCAATGGGACACTGGTTTAAAATTGATAGAAGATAAGCAATCCGAATCTTGGCGTCTTTCCCTACCTTAATTATTGATGAAGTAAAGGTTAGGTGAGCTATTGTGTCAATTCATTTTGAAGATTCCTCTTCTGTAAAATGAGGTTAATGATGGGTATATTTGTGTTTTGTCGGGGCACAGAGTAGGGTGCTATTTCTCTTCAGAGTGAAGTCTTCTATACATATGTAGCCAGATAGGAATACCTCTAGATCCCATTTCCTTTCAGGATCTTAGATTCAACCTCCTTTCTTCTCTTTCTCTTTTGTCGCTTTCCCCTACCCTCGCTCCCCTACTTCATTCTTTCCTCTTTCCCTGCCCCCACCTTCTTTCTTTTTCCCATTTTCACCTTTTAAAATTATCTACCAAGTTCAATTTAACCCAATTCCATCTGTCCCCAGGGTTCTGAAGAGGAAGTGGCAAGGCGGGCTGGGGAAAGCCGTTTTCTTGGAGGGATTCATTTGCACAGATAAAACACCTGGCACACATGCATTTTTGGAATCCTTGAAGATTATTGACAGTCTGTGTTTCCTGATAGTCTCGAGATTTTTCAGCTTTTTCCACTCCACATATTATTTCACAAAACTCAGAAATGCTTAAAGAGATGCATTGCTCAGATGCTGCATTACTTAGGTTTTTGTGACTGTGAACAAAATACCCAACCAGGGCAACTTAAAGGAGGAAAAGTTTACTTTGGCTCAGTTTCAGTGAACTTTACTCTGTTCAAGAGGGCCTGGAGGCAGAGAGAGTATGAGGGAGGAGCCAGGGGGACAAGATACAATCCCCAGCAGCATGGCCCAGCAACCCACCTCCTCCAGCTTAGACCTACCAGCCAAGAGTTAGCAATAGGCAATTTCCAATTAGCATGTACTGATTAAGTTACAGCTCTTATAATCTAATTATTTCATCTCTGAATATTCCTGCATTAACATAGGAGCTTTTGGGTGACACCTCATATGCAAGCCATAGCAGATGTCAAGGAGAATATTGGCTAATAGGCCAGATAGTATGAATACATAATAGAGTTTAATGTAGTATGATTTTTAAAGGCAAAGGGTTTCCTTACATCTTTGTCATAAGAGTAGAAGAAATAGAGACCAATGTGATTCCTGATGTGCTTTTCAAAAGATAATTGCTTTCTCCCTAACTCTAAAAGCAATATATATCTATTGTAGGGAAACTATAAAATTCAAAGTAGTACAAAAGGGCAAAAAACAAAAACAAAAACAAAACAATTTCAACACTGTAACTAAGAGAAAAACACTGTTGGTTTTATGTTGTGTTTCCTCTCAGTCTTTTTAAAATGCATTTTTGCGTTTTAGATGAAATTATACACTACAAACTGTTTTATAACCTGCTTTTGTCATGTGTTATTACACATTTTCTCAATTATTAAAATTCCTTAGAAAACTTTATTTTTAGAGACAGTAAATAATTCCATCATGTGGATCGAGTATAACTTATTTAACCACTTCTATTTCTGGATATTTAGGTTGTTTTTATCTTTATATTGTATAGAGTAAATGAATGAGCATTTTTATACATGTCTTTTCTGACATTATTGAAATCTCTGTGAATAGACTTAGTAAATTAGCATTGGTACACTTTATTTTAAGGCTTTTGATACATTTAACCAAGCTGTCCTTGAGAAATGTAGAACAGTTACCCCTCCCCACATCTGTTTTGAGGAGGTATGTATTACCAAGGCATGTCATGGGTGTATTAATTTACAACTTTACCATTTGTAAAGTTGAATATATCTTTTCTGCTTTCATACATTTAGTGGCTGTTTTAATTTCCTCTTTTGTAAATTACTTAATCATATCACTGACCCGTTTTTCCACTGAGTGCTCAACTGGTTCTTACTAATGTTGCAAAAATGTTTTACATACCAAAGAAAAATTGATGTTTAGAACACAAGTTTTTTCTCCTTGATTTGTTTCTTACCTTAAAATTTTGGATTTTTACGTATATTCTTAAATTACCTATTGGAAAGCAATAAATTACATATATGAATCTGTATATAATATATATTATATATAAAATTATATATATGAAACATATACTTCATATAAAAACATACAATTCTATAGGGAAAGGTCTGGCTTGCTATTCTTTAATTGTGATGAGAGTTTATGTATATTTTAGTATAAATTTTCTTTCTGATAAACTTCAAGAGCATAGCATAAAGTTTCCAAACAAATGATCCTTCCTTACTAAGCTTTACATTATTTTTTGGTGCCAGGGATTTAATCCCTGGCCTTGCCCATGCTAAGCATGTGCTCTTCCACTAAACTACATTGCTGGCCATATCCTAAGCTTTAAACTGCTTTGAATTCATTCATTAATTTGGGCAGAACTTACACCTTTGAAATATTAACTTCTCTTATTTATTTAGATTTATATTCTATAATACCAATTTATAACATTTCATATGAGCTTTAATAGTCTTTGAAATTTAATTTCTAGATAGTTTATGTTGCTATTATGAATAGAATCTTTTTTATTTACAGAAAGGAAATATATATATATATTCTGTAGGGAAAGGTCTGGCTTGCTATTCTTTAATTGTGATGAATTAAATGAATATAAATTAAATGTAGTTAAAGGTAAGTGTAGATAAATATGTTTGACTATGTATTGCACACACATGTGCATGCACACATATGTAATTAGCCAAACCAATAGATTTACCTATCAATTATCATAGTTTGGCATCTAGCCAACCATACCATATATAAAAATGGATATTCTCCTTTGTCTCTCAGATTCTGCAGGATGCAATGTGCCATACATAAATAAGTATGTGTGTCTAATTACATTGACTTTAATTTCCAGACAATGTTGATTGAGGTGAACATTTTTTAGTTGTTCCTAAAGATAACAGAGATGACTCTGAAATTGAGTCGTACAAGAAGAAAGTTGATGGTTTGGTGTTTGGAATAGATATTCTTCATCGAATAACTGCAAGTAATAATCTACTCTTAGTTTTAAAGAATTTTATTAGTAACAGAAGTAAATTCTATATCCGAGCTTTTTTTTTTTAGCACATTTGCATATGCTTATATAGTTTTTCTTCTTTGACTTAATGATATGATGATTTGAGATACTAGATTTCTGAGGTTGAAGCATCTTGGCACTAATAGACTATATTTTGCTTAATCATAATGCATTATTTCAGTATTATTCAAATTTGATTTGTCAATATTTTAATCTAAGGTTTTCTTGGATATATTATATAGAAAGTAATTGATCTGTAATCTTTTGTCAAGTGTTAGTATTGGGATAAGGAGTATATTTGGTCCATAAAATGATTTGAAGAAGTATTCATTTTTTTTTGGTATGGAATTATCTATTCCTTAAAAATTCTGATTCATAAAATAATTTTATCAGAAAAATAAAGATGTTGTGTCCACCGAAAACTAAAAAATAAATATTAAAAGATTCTCTCTCATTCTCTCTCTCTCTCTCTCTCTCTCTCTCTTTAAAAAAAATTTTTATCACGTATCTCTCAGGGATGGATTTTGAGACATTTTTATTATTTCATTACACTTCCACTTTCTTCCACAGATATTTATATTTTGATGTTTCAATATCTTGGTACTCGGATTTGTTAAATTATATTTTCTTTTGCCCCTTCATTCTTTAGTTCCTTTATTAATATTGACTGAATACCTACTCTGTGCCAGATGCTGTTTGTGGACAGAACAAAAACAGAAGTAAGCCAGACATAAAAATTTCCCATTGTAATTCTTGTTGCCTTTGAGGTCTGTGTCTGGGTTACATTGTGGGTGCATCTACAACAAAATCTCCAAGGGAAAGTCACACCATTATGTAAAGAGAGGATGAGCTGTGATGCATATCAGCTGAGAGGTTTCAGCTGCTAAGGGGAGCTCCAGAGCTAGAAGGTGCCCAGCCCACCAGCTGACCAGTTGCTGCATGGGAGGACCACCAAACAGGGAAGTGTGACTTGGGATGAAGGGGGCTGTCCCTTGGGCCTACATCAATTCCCATTCCTGGAGAGAACCTCCATATGCACTCACATCCCTAATAGAATGGGTACCCCAGTCCTAAAGGGGGACCATCTCACACAGTCTAGACTGTTGTCTAAAACGTGTTAAAGGGTTTTGTTTCCTATTATTTGACACTATTTTAAAAACTACCTCTTTCACTGTGATTACATGCTGTTAACCATGCAATGTTTTAGGGTGTTAAGTATCTTCTTGGTCTATCTGTCTTTCTCAGTGATCCTAGCTAGAGGTTTGTTTATCAGTACTGTCACTTAGATTTATTTATCCATTTTATTTGATGCTGTATCTTTTATATCTTCTGTCTTGGCTATTTCTACTTCCTACTTCATTTTATTGTTTTCATGGTATCTTTAGTTGTTTAGTCCATTTATTTAGCCATTTCATTTTTAATAGTACTTTAAATACTTAAGTTTTCCTCTGAGCGTATTTTTAGCAGTATTCTCTACATTTCTAGAAGGATTGTTGCTGTTGTCATTATTTTTAAATTGTATATAGTTTCAGGTCTCATTTTCTCTTTTGTCTCAAGGGTCATTTAGGAGAAAATTCTCAAATGTCAAAGCAATTTTTCCCCCTGTTGTATTATTTCATAGTCGAAGAGAGTGTCCTGAAAATTTTCCACAGTTGGGAAATTTGGGGGGGTTTTCTCTGTTTCATGCTGGGTTTAATAGTGCCCCTTTCCTAATTCATGTTCACCCAGGACATCAGAATGTGACCTTAGGCTGGCGTTTCAAGGTGGAATAGAGAAGGTCACTTTCCTGGCTGCTCAGTGACATGAAACCAAGAAAGCAGACAGGCAGCTTCTCCGAACGGTGGGTGAATGGAAAAATAAAGAGAAAGGGGAAACCTTCCTGAAATTTAGTCTGGGCACTCAAAGAAGACCGGGCATTGAGTAATAAAATAAGGAAGAGATCCCTAGCACTGTCCCTCCTCCAGGAGCAGAGTGGAGGGGTAAGGGAATTAAAGGAACCTATATTTTTAGGAGGACTGAGGCATGTCTGTGTAAGGAGAGTTTAGAGATAAAGACACTGTTTGACGAAGGCACACTGCACAATATCTTTTGGGAAAGAAATCCCATCTTTCCTGGCTGTGTACAGAGGACAGAGGAAGGAACCATTTTGCAGCCGCAGTGTGGGGGCTGGCAATTGCTGGAAAACCTGAGTCTGGCCTAAAACCTAGGCCTCATAAACACATACTGCATGGCACAGAGTGTGCCTAAGTGCCAGGAGAAATCAAACATGAAGAGGTTTATACGGGGGACAACTGTTTGTGGAAACCCACCAGCTTTCCTCTCCCCCTCCAATCAGGCAGCTTGCAGGATCTGCTGGGTCAGACACATCTGGCTTTGAATTCAAAAATGTGGGGATGGGAGAGATGGAGTTTGGAGACTAAACCTGAGATCAGGAAATGTGGGGTCTGCAAGTAATGTCGTGGGCTAAGAATTGGCTCCTCCACTGCAGAAGTGGAACCAGGGGGATCTCTGGAGACTTCTTGTATGGACCATCACTTGCTGGGCCCTGGAGGTGTGCTGATTTAAAATCTTCAGACCCATTGCCATTCAGAGAAGAGCCTGGAGCCTACCCAAGCCTAAATCCAGCTTCCAGGAGTTCTGCCTACAGCCTTAACTCACTCTAGCAACCCCACACTGAGTGTGGATCAAGCATCATACTCCAGTTGACCTCACCTAATACTGCTGAGAAGGGAAGAGCTGAGAATCTTTAAAGTCCAATGGAAAAAATTCTTTAACTTTTTATCAAGATTTTTTTTTCTTTTTTTTTCTCTGCTTAATTGCGACATTAGTGGTTAATGGACATTTATATGTATTCATATTTTTTTTTACCTTTTTCATTGTTAGCATTTTTGAAACCAGTTATTTTCCATGGGTCAAGTTTTTGAGGACTAGGATGTTTGATTAGTATATTTCAGAATGTGATCTTATTCAGAAATAGATTATTAGCAGATATAACTTGTTAAGATTAGATCATATTGGATTAAAGTGGGCCCTAATAATTATAAATATTCTTATGATTAGCTATTGAACACACACACACACACACACACACACACACAGAGACATGAAGGCACATACAGGTAAGAACAACATTTGAAGATGGAGAAGACTGGGATGATATATTTACAAGCCAAGACTTGTCGTAATTGCATCATTATTAGAATTAGTTTATGTTTTATTGAAATAATATGATTGGGTGCCTAGTTTATGATAATGGTAACTTTCAACATTTATTCAGCCTTACCGTGTATTAGATTCTGGGCTGGTTGTTTTGCACATATGATCCCAGTGAAATTTTATATCAGGACTAAAATAAAGATATACAAATTTATACTCATGGGTGAGGAGACCAAGAAACATACTAGTTAAATCTAGTTGAATAAAGGCATCACACTAGATAATACCTGACAAAAATTAGATTAGAACTCAGAACAGTGTCACTACAACACCTATGTTCTCATTCATAGACTTTTCTTCACTGGGCTATTAAGAGTAATATAACACATGACTTAAGAACAAGGTTCATAGGGATTCCTTAGAAATGTGGAGGGAAGATAGGGAAAGTAAAGACAGTGGAATGGATCTGACATAATTTTCCTATGTACATATATGAAAACATCACAGTGAATTCCACCATTATGCACATCCATAAGAATGGGTTCCCAACTAGAATAAGATCTATTCCATGCTTGTGTAATTATATCAGAATGAATTCTACTGTCCTGTGTAACTAAAAAGGATGAATAAATAAATAAGTAATAAAGAAAGAAAGAAAAAAAGAAATTTGACTGTGTGTTTCTTAGATGATAGTAAGGTTTGAGTTAGTTCTATGAGATTTGAGAATGATATAGTGATCAGATTTGCTGTGTATCCAGGGAAGTTAGGTATAAATTGAGAGAATAATCAAGATAGGAAATGTAAAGTTAAAATTCAAATGTCTTTGAAGCAAAAGTTCCATCCTTAGTTTGCCTTGTGGATCTGTGTTTCTTACATATAAGACTTTTATGTTTCTGAAGACTGAGAGATATGATGCAGAATTTCTCTCTGTCTTGGGATATGTAGGATGGGGAGAACTGAATTAGCAAGAAAGAAAAAGGCCTTTTAAATGCCCTAGCAAGAACCAGCCTATCTAGGGAGAACAATACTATTAGATACATTAATAAATCCAGAACTGAGGGTTGTTATAGGCACAGTATTCTTTTTTTGTACTCCAAGGTTCCAGTGTCCTGTAGTGACAGCACATCTAGACTCAAGAAGCAAGTTGGCAGAAGTCAAATGGCAAACGTTATTAGTAGGGGATGAAAAAATGTCCTTGGATTGATTGATTGTGTGTGTGTGTGTGTGTGTGTGTGTCCCTGTTAAACAGTGATGGAAACTCTGGGAGAAAATTTTATTTGTAGAAAATATTTTGTTTCATACTATCCAATATATTTAAAAATATGGAGACAAGTATAGGCATATTTTAACCTGAGGGTCATAACAATGTAAATACCTTTAGCATGACCTTTGTGTGATGAGCACTTTTATAAAATAGCAATCCTCATTCCCTTTGAACCCATAATCTGATTAAGTCTAATTACGCCATCAGCATAAATATGAACAATCTTGTCATTAGAAACTGTAATTGCCTAATTATGACTTGTATTGGTGTGGTGATTTTATTAGATCTACCAAATCAGGAGACAGAAATTAAAATCAGGTTAATAGCTCTTATTCTTTGATGGCCTTGGATAAATTCACCAGTATCATTTCTTCATGAATTGGGGGTGCTTGATTCTTGATCTCACTCTGTTATATATTTAATACCATCCCACTCAAGCTATAGACACTTATTATTTCAAATTAAAGAATTTGTGGACAACTACAAAAGGGAAATGACAACGAAGGGACTGACAGTGTAGATTTATTTATTTATTTATATTTCTTACATACATGACAATAGTGGAATGCATTATAATCATAATTGTCCATCCACAGCACAATTTTTCATAACTCTGTATATAAAGTATGTTCATGCCAAATTATACCACTATACATGAGCTCTCTTATTTTTTTGCATTACAATTCTTAATATACCTTTATACCACAATTTATCATATCTCTGTTTGTATATAAGGTATGTTGACACCCAATTCACATCTTCATACATGTATTTTGTATAATGATGAGGGTCTCCTTCCACTAACCATGCTATTCCCCTTCTCCCTCCCTTTCCCTCCCACCCCTATTCCCTATCTAGAGGTAATCTTCCTCCTTTGCTCTCCCACCCAACCCCATTTTGAGTCACCCCTCCTTATATCAGAGAAGATTATGCTAAGTGAAGTTAGCCAATCCCCAAAAAAACAAATGCCGAATGTCTTCTCAGATTTTTTTAAGTTTATTTTTTAGTTGTAGTTGTACACAATATCTTTATTTATTTATTTGTTTTTATGTGGTGCTGAGGATCGAACTGAGGGCCTCACACGTGCTAGGTGAGAGCACTTTGCCTCTGAGCTACAGTCCCAGCCCCAACAGTGTAGATTTTTATTAGCACAAAATTTTATTATTTTTCAAAATCCTCATAAGGGCTGATTAACAGAAACTTCCCGCAGATGGAAAACCTTCCCTTTACCACTTTGGATATGAAACAGGGGCAGGGCTTTCCTAGGAACCCCACACCAACTGAATAGATGCATGAAATGTCCTGACAGCTTTCCAACATGTTCCTCATAGTCATGCTGTCTTCCTCTGTACTTATTTTAATCCCACCTGCCTTTGTTTATTTTTTTTCCTGGAGGAAAAAAATCTTACAAAGCACAGTCTTCAAATCTTATTTGAAAGGCCAAATGTATGGGAACATTAATTCCTCAATGAGTCAGTTGTCCAATAGTTCACAAAGGAGAGGGAAGGGTTCATTTCTCTCTATGGAAAATTTGGTGGCTGACAGTCAACATTTGTGGTGAGAAAACAAATGATGTAAAGGCATCCAGTTTGGAAGACTACATTTAACCCATTTTTTTCTGGTCTATTTATGATGTTTTAGTTGTTTCCATGATGACTAAAATGAGACTGGTTATACATGGCTGACTGCTTGCAGGCATTCTTCATTCTCAGTGACAGAGTTTTGGGGAGGCTGCTGTTACAGATGAGCTTCCTGCACTTCCTGACCAGACCAAACCAGAAGGAAATCCCTTGTTCTCAATGCCATGTAATCAAACTGAACTTACATATGCCAGCATTCCTAAAAACCAGAAGATTCTAGTCAACCTGATTGCTATAGCTTAAATCTTTGAGTGCCCTCAAAGCCGATGCATTAAAAGCTTGGTCCTGTAGGGAGATGGTTAAAATTTTTAAGAGGTGTAACCTAATGGTCACTGGAGGTATACTCTCATGGAGGCTTGTGGGACTGGAGCTGCCTCCTCTTTCTCTCTTTTGCTTTGTAGCAGTTTTGTTCTGTTACATGCTCCCACCATGATGTGTTGCTTTGCTGCAGTTCCAAGAGCCACAGGGCCAATCAATCATGGATTAGAAAGTTCAAAACTATGGACTAAAATAAACCTTTTCTCCTCATAAGTTGATTACATCAGGTATTCTGTTATAGTGACGGAGAGCTGACTAATATATTGAGTTAACATAATAAGAAAAAGTTCTTTGTTTTAATAGTACAAGGAAAGTAACTTTGCAATGTTCAGTCTGCTTTTTGTTCTCGGTTTATGCTTGTCTCAGGCTTTTTATGACCATAAAGCCAAACTTGGCTCAGCTCATTGGAGCATTCAGTATATTTTTTTTAGAACAAGGTGTTATCCAATATTAGCATTGCAAATAAAACCAATTAGATTTTTAAACTTAATTTGCAATTTCATGTTTTGACACTGGGTTTTAGATGTGTATGCACTAAGAGAAGATCCATCTGGGATCTTCCATAATAAGCCCATATAGGATCACACACAGGAAGAACTCATATCCTAAATCCTGAATTATAATGGGTAACATAGCAAATTCCTTAGTATTTCTCTCTGTGTCCTAGAACATTAGATTTTTTTTGGGGGGGGGGGTTTCTGGCAGACAAATAAGCAAACCCCAATCTCATTCCAGTCTAATAAAGCTATTTTTCAGTTGATTAGTTTGCTCAAATTCTACATGCTCAGTTTCCTTTATCTTCTACTGTTTGTATACTGCTAGGGAAGTGTGTTAACAACTTTTTATTTTAAAGTCACAAGAAGAGGAAGTTGTGATGGTGAAAGGCAAGAGCAGGGCCGTGTTGCTTTCTGAATGTACTTGTTAGCTCCATTTCCCCCCTGTTTTTATTCTTTTTATAGAATGCATTATAAGCATTACAGTTCCATTCTGTGTTTTATTAGGTAGTTGATGTTTCCTGGGGCTGCTGTTATAAGGTATCACAAACTAGGTGGTTTAAAACAACAGAAATGTATTCTTTCAAAGAAAGTCTGAAATCAAGGTATTGGCAGGGCCATAGTCTCTCTGAATGCTCTAGGTAAGAATTCTTCCTAGGTTCTTTCTAGCTTCTAGTGGTTCCAGGCAATCCTTGATATTTTTTGACTTACAGATACATTGCTTCAATTTTAGCCTCATACATGGTCACATTCTTAGTATCTTTATATCCAAATTTCCCTTTTATAAGGACACCAGTCATTGACTAGGGACCTGTCTTAATTCAGTGTGACCTCATCTTAACTTGATTACATCTGCAAGGCCCTATTTCCAATAAGGTCACATTCTGAGATCCTAGGGATTAGGACATGCAACATGTCCTTTGAGGGGATACAATTAAACCTGTAACACATGGCAAAAGGGAATACTTCATTTTCATGTATGTTCAGGAAAGAGTCCCTCAAGGCTGTGGACTGGAGAACTTTTCCTGCTGACACTGTGCAGGTGTGTTGGGGTACACAATGGGTCTGTGGTTACCTAGCGTAGCAGTGACAGCCAGTCTAGGATGCTTCTCATCACACTGTGGATCTAGTGAAGTTTTTCTGAGGCTACTTTGTATCTCACTACCTAAATTCTTCTCTGGAAAAGAGGAGGTATAAACAAATCAAAAGAACAAAACTAGAGCATAAGCTGTTACCTCTCCTTTGGGGAATTTGCATTATAATGGAGCAGATTGGATTCCATCCCAGACTTATTGATTCACAATATCCAAGGGAGAATTCTGGGAGAACCCATAGTTTACAAGTATACCAGGTGACTCACATGATGGGACATGTTTAGGAAACATTGGTTTAGAGGAGTCCCGCCTTCTAAAATAGGAGTAAATATGTAGTAGAGGTATTTAATTAAGAGCCAGGAAAAGATGGTTGGGAGGAGAGGAAGGTGTAACTTGAGGAAGCCCTCAGAAGAACAGGAGAGTCAGATGCATAATTCTCTTTGTGCCAAGTCTGAGGCTTGGTTTCTGTAGCAGTTGTATTCCAAAGGAAGCAGGGTTTTCTGGACTTGGTTCAGCATCACTCTTAGGAAAAGCAGGATAGATTTAGGATTGCTGATTAAGTAGAATTTGAGTCTTCATGGAGATTGGCGAGCCAATTCCATATGAGGGAAAGACCCCTGACAGAAAAATTCTAGCCCATTTCTCATGTCTCCTTTGTTGTATCTCATGCATTCATGGTGAGGTACTCTATCTCTTTTTAAGAAATTACTCACTATTTGTTTTGCACCTGAACTTATCATCTACTGTCTGTGACAGCACATTTAATGGCTTTTAAATGAAGGTGATAGGAAAGGCAGAGGAATGACTGGGGAAAAAAATCTGGAGAACAGATGACAAGATAACATGGTTTTGATTCTCTCAAAATAAACATGGTCTTGAAAAATGATCCAAAATTGTTCGCTTGAAAACCACGCTTACTTTTGAGTAATATGTTTGGGAGATATTTTTAAATCTATTTTTTTTTGAAGGCTCGTGCTCTGAAATTGAATTTGAATTTGACTTGATACCAAAGCTTTAACACTAAATACAGGATTTACTCTTTTCTCTTGTCTGTGGAGTTTCTACAAATTTAATTTTCATGATTTCTTCATCTTCAGGATAGAAATCCCCTATTGAATCTAGTTTCTATTTGAATGGAGTCTTGAGTAAATGGTGACACCTTTTCCTTTATTATTTTTTTTTTACTTTTTAATAACATCTGCCACTCTGCAATTTTATCTTCTTTAATAACATTCACAGTTTCCCATATGCTAGAATTGTGCTAGGACTGAATTATAAGGAGATCTGTTGGGAAGAACCAAGCTTTGAGTGTGAGGACCTGGAAGGGACTCACCTCCCATGCATTGTGAAAAGTAAAGTATCAGACACTAGGCCAGGGGGAAAGTGGAACGAGATCTGGTCAGTTGACCACAGCTGGGAGGAAGGTGATGGTACACCTCCTGGAAGAAATTAGACTTGAATTGAAACATGAAGTACAGAGTATGCTGAGTAGACAAGAGGAGTATTTCAGCTGTACCCACAAACTCCATCTGCAATGGGTGGTGTGTTTTTGATGGCCCCCAAATATATATCTCCAGCTGGTAGCTTTCTAGTAAAATTTTAATAGCAAGCTCTTGGAGGAAAATGAAACCTTTCTCTCCATGTCCTCACGTTGTGAAAAGGTCGGGCAGCTCTCTAGACACCTTTTCTAAGATAATGAGTCTCATCCTTGATTTAATCTCAAAGGCCCTAACTCTTAACACCATCACCTTGGGGGTTAGGTTTGAGCATATGACTTTGAGGGGCACAGATATTTAGACCATAATATTCATTTTGGCTGATGAGTCATCTAGACTTCTATCTGAGACCAACTGTTCTCCTGTTGGATTAGAATCCATCCTCATTCACTCAATGACATTATTCTGGTAAATGTGTGATTTTTAGTGTTGTCATTTTTTCCTCTACTGGATTAGCTTTATTAGTTCATAAGCAAGAGAAATCACAAAACAAAAACAAATAACCAGCAGCAGTCAACCGTCTCTTAGAGTTCAATATCGTCATAGGAGTTGGCTATGATCCTTTGGACTATGTTTCCTTCCGGCTCATGTAGACAAGTTTCCTAAAGCTTCTCTTCTCTGGTGAACATGATATTTTAGTTTGTGCTTTAATAGTATTATTCCTGGGATTATGTACCAGAGTGGAGTGGTGACTTCAAATACCATAATGCCTTTGTGGAAAGACCATCTTTTATGGTTTAGATATATTATGTCTCCCAAAAGTTCATGTGTGAGACAATGCAAGAAAGTTTAAAGATGAAATCATTGGGTTACAAAAGGTTTAACCTAATCAATGAATTAATCCCTTGATAGGGATTAACTTGGTGGTAACTGTAGGTAGGTAGAGTGTGCCTGGAGGATATGGATCCCTAGGGGTGTGCCTTTGGGATATATATTTTGTGAGGCGAACTTAGTTCTCTCTACTTCCTGGTGCCATGTCCCCAGCTGATTTCTTCTACCACATTCTTCTATCATGATGTCCTGCTAAAGGAGTTGGCCATCTATGCATGAAGACCTCTGAAACTGTGAACTCCCAAATAAACTTTTCTTGTCAGGTCCTTTGGTCACTGCAGTGAAAAACGTTGACTAAAACACCATTTCCAAGGAGTTAATCGCTAGGGAGGATTTCATTAGAGAATAAGTCTTAATATCTTGTACATGCTTTAACTTGAGGTGGGGACAGGGCAGAAAATTATGAGTTGGGATTTAGAGGTATTGAGTTACAAATGGCTGCTTATTATTTCTGTGACAATAAAGCTTAGGAAATAGTCAAGGGAGGAACCATCAACATTTATATAGATAATTGATTACCCCATAAAATGTATAAAATTATCTGTAGAGAGATGAAAAACAAAGTGGCATTCAAGTTTCTTAATTGTGGCACATTTTCAATAAGTAAAATCTGGCAGTGCATCTGTTTTTATAAAGAATTTCAGAAAATCATCAGTTACTCAGTGTCAAAAGTTATACAATATTGTTAATTATATTTGAAAGATATCAGTAATAGTAATTATAAACAGTAATTATAAGTTCATTATTAGGTTAAGATGATTATTTGGTCAAGATTCTCAAACTTGACTTTGAAAAGCATTTATTAAGATTTTGTCATGTGTACAATGATTCTCATGTATTTTTAAAACAAAATTCTTATTTTATTTAGATTGAAATAAACTATGCAAAATTTATTTCTTCACCAAAAATAATGGCAATGATTTCTGTATTATTTCCAGATAAACCACAAAACATTTATTTTGTAGGTTTTCCTTTTAAATCAAGGTGAGGAAGTAGATATAGTCATAGAAAAAGAAGAAAACAGACAAGTTGCCCATTATAAAGAAACCCTAAGTGTTCCAACAGTGGAGCACATCATTCAGGAACTTAAAGATATATTTTCAGAACAGCACCTCAAAGCTTAAATGCTTATCTCTGGTACTCTCAGTCATGGGACAGCTCAAATTCAATACATCAGAGAAGCATCATGCTGACATGTTGCAGAAGTGACTTGCCTAATTCCTACATGCTTTCAGCCAAGCTTCACTGTTGGAGAATCAAATGGAAACAGAGGAAAGATTTTTTTTTCCTAATGTATATGCCTTGCTGAAGGTCCCGTGTATTCTTCCTGTGATGAAGGTTATGAAATGAATGAATGCTATGAAAATGGACCAAAGCATTTCAAAGCATACTAGAGGAACCCTTTGACAAACTAAAGGTCAAGTAACTTGTCTTTGCTTAATATAAATTTTGATATAAAACATGATCTGGATTTAATAGTAGACACATACATCAAACTACATGCAATTAAGTCAGAGCTTCCTACAGATAATTCAAAAACTGTTGAAAATACTTAAAACAATTTTTAAATGGGCTTTCTCTTATATTTGGTATTTGGAAGAAAAGTCGTAAGGTGATTCTCATGTATCTTTAAGTTCCTTATGCTTTTCCATTTCTTTGATTTCTCTTTTTCTTTTTCTTTTTTCTTTTTTTTTAACTATTTATTTATTTGGTAGTGGGGATTAATCCTGGAGTTGCTCAACCACTGAGCTACATCACCAGTCCTTTTTATTTTTTTATTTTGAGACAAGGTCTCACTAAATTGCTGAGGGTCTTGCTAAATTGCTATGGCTGGCCTCAAACCTGCCTCAGGTTCCCATGTTCCTGGGATAACAGGTGTATACCACTAGGCCCAACCCATTTCATTGTTTTGTCATTTCATTGTCCAGTTGAGTAAACTTTGCATTTGTTTTGAGTGTTTTAATGGGACTGTCCTGTTTAGGTTGTATGAATTATTTACCTGGTTGCATTTAAGACTACCATCTTGGGCTGGAGGTGTAGCTCAGTCATAAATGAAAGTGCATACTCAGTATGTACAACTTCTTGGGTTTAATCCTCAGCACTAATACATAAATAGATAAAAATACGACTACCATCTTGGTGTTTAATTTTTTTAAAAAACCCTTCTATTCTTTCTTCTTATGTTTCTCTATTCCTGACTACTTTTGGTTAAATCACATGTTTTTTTAAAATTCCACATTGTTTGATTTTTTTTATCTCTTTGTATCATTTTATAAAAGAGTGGCTCTACACTGATTATAATATCCACATTTATGTTATCATAATTGATCTTTAATTAATATATTACTTTACAAACTAAGACACTTACAACAGTACAGTTAGTTCTTCCTCTCCTTTTGCAATCTTGTTTTTATATTTTACATCTACAAATATTATAAATTCCACAACGTATTGCTATTATTATTTGCCTGATACATTTCAAGGAAATGAACATGTAAGTTTTAGTGAGGTGTTTAACTTTGGTAGCATAACGTAAGTGCTGCAAATTTATATAAAGAGACTATATTTCAAAGATTAGTTGTTTAAAAATATAAAATACAAAATATCAATATTTAAAATTCACCATAACCGACATCTGCTGTCATTGTTCTGGTCACATTTGGATATTGCGATATTTTCAACAGCTCTTGCTAAAACAAAAAGGTCAGTGACAGTTTTTGTAACTTTGTCTCAAGATCACCCAAGAACTATGGTATCTGCATGATAATCATGGGTGGTGTTATGGTTTAGATATTTTGTGTTTCCCAAAAGCTCCTGGGTGAGACAATGCAAGGACATTCAGAGGTGACATGATTGTGTTATCAGTGAATTAATCTCCTGATGGGGATTGATTGAGTGGTCATTAAAGATGGGTAAGGTGTGGCTGGAGGAGGTCTGCATTGGGAGCATACCTTTGGGGTATATATTTTGTATATGGCTAGTGGAGTCTCTCTCTGATTTCTGATCATTATGTCTTGAGCCACTTCCCTCCATAACACTCTTCAACTGTGATGTTCTGTCTTACCTTAAGCCTAGAGGACTGCAGCTATCTCTCTATAGACTGATACCTCTGAAACTCTGAATACCCAAATAAACTTTTATTATCTAATTGTTCTTGTCAGGTCTTTTGGTGAGAGTTAACTAAAACAGGTGGTCTAAAGGAAATATCTTTATGTTTCCTTATGTAACACTCAATAGATTAGGGGTCATTTGTCAGAATAAGACATAAAAAAAACCTTATTGTTGATGCAGTTCCCATAATTTCACACAGTCAAATGCATATAATAAATTATAGATCTCTTATAAAATCTTGATTGAAACATTGCTATTTGTTAGATAATTGAGATGAACAAACGGGATCCCTCAATTCTGTAGAAACTGACATTTAAAAATTTCAAAACATTTAAATTTAAGTTAATAAACTTTCAATTGATTTCGTAAGGTTGTAACATTTATACTTTCGAAGCTCATCAAAGTTTAAAACTGCTCTAGGAATTTTGGGATACTCCATATGCTTAATACAGATTTTTAAAAATGCAAATGGTTTTTTATTTATTGAGATAATTTTTCTTTCTAAATCTCTTTATTTCTGAGATCTGGATTTTTATTTCCCTTTAGATGGAAGAACTTATTTTAGCATACAAAATCTTTTAGCTTTCTGAAAATGCTTTTATTTTGCCTTTATTTCTCCAGAAGTTTGCCTTGGATGTTGAAATAGGGTTTGACTTTGTGTGCTTTCTAGATGTCATTCCATTCTTTCTGGTTGAGAAATCAATCATCTATATAATTCTGTATATGATGTGCATTTTTCTCCCTCTGGTTTCTTTTAACATTAGCCCTGATCTTTTGCTTCAGCAATTTGACATAATGTGTTTATTTGGGACTTTTTTGTATTTATCTCCTGGGAGGTTCACTGAATTTCTTGAATCTATAGGTTGATTTCTTTTGTATATTTCTTTTCCTTCATTCTCTCTCTCCTCTATTCCTGAGACTTCAATTATACATATGTTAGATTATTTTGTGTTGTCCTACAAATTTCAGAAGTTCTGTCCTGAATTGGTTCTCGGTTACTTGTTTTGTTGATCTGATTAGATGTAATAATCCTATTTCCAGTGGCAAAGAAGACTCTGGTTGTCCATGACATGAAACAACAAGAAAGTGATTCAAAGGATCACCAGTAGACCACCACCAAATATTTCCTATCATGGAGTGAGAGGTATTAGGTTAGAGAGAGACAAGTTGAAGCCACTAGAATTTCCTCTACCAATAAAAATTGAAAAACTAAACAAAACAAACATCCCATCACTATGACCACCCAAATCCCTGCATTCTGATTGGATTGAAAAGCTTAATATTAATGTTAGAGACCTGAAAGATGCAGGCATGGTGATTCCCCATTTAACTTGGCTATCTGGATATGCATAAGACAAATGGATCTTGAAGAATAGCATGGGATATTGTTTATGGCAACTTTAATTGCTGGTGTTCTTACAGCTGTGGTTTCTGTTGCTGGAAGAAGCAACATATCTATGTGTATCTGGTATACAGCCTTTGATCTAGTGACTGCTGTTGTCTGTGTATACCTAAAATGTGAATCTCCTGGAGTGCTGGTTAGTACTCTCAAACTTTGTACTTAAAGTCAATAGAAAATGATAACAAACAATACAGATGATATTACTAAGGCCCAGAATCTCTGAGAAATGAAAGTTTGGGTCAAGGACATAACTGGCTGAGATGCTTACAGAATGGAGAGTGGAGAATACAGAATGGAGAGTGAGAACTATAAATTTATGTGTGTTTCCTTCTACTTTTGATATACCAAGAGAACTTTTTCTTTCTTCTTCCATATAATATGTAGCAAGATATGTTAATAATAGTTAACTTATTGTATTGGTTTCCAGTTACAGGATATTAAAGCAGGAAGGGGGACATGATTCTGAAGTGGGATACAGATCATCCAAAGATGGATAAAGGGAACATGTATCCTTTGTTTGAGAATCAGTATATCTTTCAGTTGTATGAGACATAGTTCCATTATGGTTTACTTTATGTTATTATTTTATTTATTTGAAAATGAAATACAACTGAAAGAGGTAGTTGTGGATACCAAGTTGACAAGGAATGGACTGTAGCAGATTTATGTTATATCAACTTAATACTGGAAATACATTTCCAAGAATTTTCATCCTTGATTGTTTCAGAATATCCCAGGCCACAAAAGACATTTTTACATTATTTTTTTCTTAAAAACTATGGAATTCATCTATAAATCCATCTAGGGCTAGTACAATTTTTAGGCTAGTTGGCTAATACATCAATTTCTTCTAAACCTATTTTCTATTTTTGTTGAGACAATTTTGATCATTTTGTGTCCTTGAAATATTATGTTTTCATCTAAATAATAAAGTGTATCTATAAATTATAAATTATAATAAATTATTAAACTTGGGTATTTCTACTTCTAATTTGCTTTGTTAATTTATATTGTATCTCTTTATAATATTATCCATGTCAGAATTATGAAAATTATGGGTCTTTCCAAAAATCAGATTTTAGTTGTGTTACTAAATTTTCTTTTTCTAATTTTATTAATCTCTAATAACTCTTCCATAACTTTCTGAGAGTTTTTTTTCCTCTTTTTTCTAACCCAAAGCTTAGTTCAACATGTTTCAATTTCTCTTGTTTTTTAATACTGCCTTGGTTTTGCACCCTGGGTATATCTTCCTTTTCTCATTCTCCCACTCTCAACAGGTCTATGTAGTTAGTAATTTTCATTTTATTTCCCTCTTGACTTAAGAGTAATTTAGAATGTGATGAACAATTTCCAGGTATTTAATTTTTACTGGGAGGAGGGAGATATGCTCACATTTTTTGTTGAGGATATCCATCTCTAATATTTTTTGTGTTATCCTTGGTTGGTTGCTGAGATTTCCACTTTTGAGAACTTGTTGAAGTTTTCTTTGTGGTTTATTACTTGATAGATTTTTGTCATTGTTCATACATGTGTTTGATAAAAACATGTAAAAATTTTGAACATTATGTGCAATATTTTTCATGTTTTAATTGTTTATTTTGTTTTCTTCTCTTGGGTTTGTCAATTTTTGAGAGGGTTTTGTTGATGAGATTTATTTATTATTTATCTCCTTTTATTTGTATTATTTTTCTTTAGATTAATTTTAAAGTTACAATATCATCTAAGGATTTATAACCCCTAGGTCTTCTTTTTATTACAGAATCACTTAATATATTTGCATTGAATTTTCCTTTGTCTGGCATTTTTGTTAAAATTTCCCTCATGTTTATTTTTCAATGTTGTTATTTTTATGTTTCATATGTGCCTTCATTTTTAGGATGTGGTTTATAAACAATTCATAGTAAGTTTTTCTACTTACTTTCTTTTAAATTAATCTGAGTTGCTATTTATAATATATATTTATAATATATATTTATAATAATATTCATCTTTAACTCTGGTATATGTATTAGCTAATAATGCATTTAACTTTTCTGTAATTTTATTTTGCTTTTAATTTACTTTACTTGCTGTATATTTCTCTTTATCTCCTTTCCAGCCTTTTGTTACATTGATAATCTTTTTCCCTCATTCATAAATTTGGAAGATAATTCTATTCTGAGTAATTTCCCTAAATTTCCATTGAGCGCGCACACACACACACATGTACACACACCAAAATTTAGTTTTTCTGTATTCCAATCCTCTCCATTAATTTTAACTGGACACGTAGCTCTTCACATTTCTCATTTTTATACAATATGAAATTTTAGCTTGATTGCTGTTATGGTTTTATGTTCTAGCCTATAAACATGTTTAAACAACTTTGATCATATTTTTTTCTCATTGTTTCTTCAATTCCACTTTTTCTTCTTGTATTTTTAATCTTTTCCCATTTTCCTTTTTATTCTCCTCTATTTTTATTCTGTCACCCACTGCATTCTTTGATATTTTTTTTCAGAAAGTGTTTCCAAGTGGTAAGTGTCAATCTTTTTCTCTCCTCCTGTAACTTCTATGTGTTGGAAATTCTGTATCCAGAATTCTCTATAGATTAAGCTATTCTATTTTTTGCCAGGTTAGGTAAAACTAAACTGGTTAATTTTTATTTCTTTTTTTTTTTAAAGATAGAGTGGGAGAGAGAGAGAGAGAGAGAGAGAGAGAGAGAGAGAGAAAGAGAATTTTTCAATATTTATTTTCTAGTTTTCGGCAGACACAACAACTTTGTTGGTATGTGGTGCTGAGGATCGAACCCGGGCCGCACGCATGCCAGGCGAGTGCGCTACTGCTTGAGCCACATCCCCAGCCCCAATTTTTATTTCTATAGTCAAAATTTTATCCTCCTTTATCTCTTGTTGATTTTATTTCAGGATGATATATATATATTTTTTATCTTTTGGATGATAGTATCTCTAATGAGCAAAAGACCTGTTCCTCTCACTCTGTGATTTTCTTTCTTCTCTTATAATTGATGTATGCATTGGTTTTTCAATGAGTTTGTTTCATTTAGATATCTGATGATTCTTGGACATCTTTGTCACGGAAACTTCCTTATTAAACTCAGAAAAGGCTGTACACCTCTGCTTTTGTGGTCTGCTTAGTGGGAGGATCATGACCAATTTTGAGTGGAACAAGAAATAGAGGGGAATTCTGTGCCCAGGGCTCACCCTCCTACTGGGACTGGACAGTTACCTGAGGCACCTGTCTCTTCCATCCTGTCTTTCATCACTCTTACTTGTCTGAAGGAAAATTTCCTTGTTTCTGTAGCATGGCCATTGGGCAGGATAGGGGGAACAGGATAAAGTCAGAGGCTGTGTAGGAGTGGAGCTCTGGTTTCTACCACTAAGGTGCACGATAGTTCCATTCACTTTGGGATCTTGGGTCTCCTATCTGCCTACCTTAAGACACAGGAGCAAGCTGCTTCTCCTGTAGTTTGCAGCTTCCCTTTCTTAGGTGTATTTGAGACCATTTGTTTTCGTCTCCAACCCAACCTGCTTTCTGCCTTTCATAGAATCCTCATACGGGTTCCTTTCTTTGTTCTCTACTGTTGAGATGGATTCAGGTTTATCTTTTTCTGGCTTGTGAAGGGATTGGTGCCAGAACAAGTGTCCGCACCGTGTGCTCAGTCTTCCTTCCTGACCTGGGACCAACCTTCATGTCTTAACACAATTTCTCCTAATGTAAAAACAGCAAAATACAGTAGTCTGTTCAAATCCTTCAAACATTGTTCTGTTTTTTTTTTTTTTTTTTTTTTTTTAACCACAAGTCACAAAACATAAGGATTGTAGCCAGAATTTACATCAAGCAGCTGGCAGCTACTTAGGTATTCAGTTATTTTTAAACATTCTACATTTCTATCCTGCGTTCTTATATTATTAAAGGTACAAATTTGTGGGCTTTTTTTAAAAAAAACGGGGATTGAATCCAGGGGACACTTAACCACAGAGCCACTTCCCCAGCCCTATTTTATTTAGAGACAGGGTCTCACTGAGTTGCTTAGTTCCTTGCTTTTGCTGAGGTTGGCTTTGAATTTGCGATCCTCCTGCTTCAGCCTCCTGAGCTGCTGGGATTACAGGTGTGTACCACCATGCCCGGCAAAATTGTGTTTTTATTCTCACATAACATTGAGACAAAGAATATGTGTTGAGTAACTATTTGTTTGCAAGCTAGAATATTTTCTTTTCTGTCATTCAACCAAATGAAGGGATAAAACAGCAAAAATATTTTTGCAGAGAAAGTAGGAACATCCAAGCAGTTCGGAGTCTAATTTGCTGGCATTTTACTGTCTTCTGAATGTGCTCCTACATAGTATCGAAATTGATGACAGGCATTTATTAATGATTCCAAAGGAACTCTGCGGATTAAGCTCAAATACAAAGTCTCTGTGATGATTTGGAAGGCTAATTGCAGAAAGGTGCAATACTGGCTACTTTATCCAATGGACTTTATAAAAAGCATCCCTGGAACATAACAGGGGATTTTTATTGTATTCGGTGGCCTAGTATGAAGAATTTTCTGTTGGATTCTCTGTTTTTTTCAACATGTATGTAGTCTATGAAGTGTTAGTGGGTGTATGATTTTTATTCTAGAAACATTAATAGATTGATAAGTGGGTGTTTACCTTCACACACAACTACCTCAGGTCTTCACTCTCACAGGTGACTTTCTATTCCAGTTTAAAAAATTCTTCAGATAAAGATATTAAGTAATATTCATTTCAAAGCCAAAAGATCCATGTGTCTGGCACTATTTCCTAGGCTTCAACTCAGTTTGTTGCTTCAGGAAAATTTCTTTTTTTCTCTCCTTAGTGAACCTAATACTAATTACTACTATTTTCTGAGTATTACTAACCTACTTGTTTATATATTTTTAGATGTAATAATGGACATGAAAGTTATTGGAAAACTGTAAATCACCACTCAAAAACATTATCTATGTTATTGTTACTATTAGCATAATATCATGTTACCTGCATCATTGACTTTAAGGACTTTGGAAAATAAAAATGATGAGAAAGTCTGTGTGTCTGTTGGTTTCTCTCTCTCTCTCTCTCTCTCTCTCTCTCTCTCTCTCTCTCTCTCTCTCTTCTCTGAGTATATGGCTCTTTCCAATTCTATCAGAAGCAGAAAGACTCTTCTGTGAATGTTTGGTTTAGTCCTAGAAAACTTTTCAGCAAATTAATGGTTTCATGTACCAGTTAGTGTGAAGATAAGGCTTAAATACATTTGGATACTTTTTTTTCTGTGAGTAGATGTGGTTTTTGATGTGACTTTAAATGGCATATTTAAAGATTGATTTACAATTATTTATTGTAATTAGAAGACCAATTACTGATTTTAATATATTGGTCTTATTTGACACCTGGCTAAAATTTGTTATAGCAGATTTTTTTTGTAATTCTTTAGAATTTTTTTCATCCATGATCATAATAACAATGAATGAAGACAGTTTTATCTCTTTGTGCTTTAATCAACTTTTTCAGTGCTGTAACCCAAAGACCTGACAAGAACAATCAGAGGGGGAGAAATTTATTTGGTCCTCACAGTTTCAGAGGTCTGAGTTCATAGATGGTTGACTCCATTGCTCTTGGCCTGAGGTGGGCAGACCATCAAGACAGAAGTGCTTGACAGGAGAAAGTAGCTCAGGACATGACAATCAGAAAGCAGAAAACATTTTGCTTACTAGGGACAAAATATATACCCCAAAGTAACCCCTCTCCTGGGACCCAGTTCCTCCAGCCATATTCTACCTGTCCACAGTTAGCACTCAGTTCATCCCTATCAATGCATTAATACACTGATTAGGTTAAGGCTCTCACAACCCAATCATTTAATCCCTGAACCTTCTTGTACTGTCTCACACATGAGTTTTTGAGGGACACCTCGTATCTAAATGGTAACACTTCGCTTCTAATCTGTGTGCTTTTTTTCCCCTTTCACTGGTTCAACAGCTGGGACCTGAAGGATAATATGGAATAGAAGTGCTGGAAGCAGGCATCCTTCCTTTCTTCCTAATTTGATTGAGCAGCATTCAGAGTTTGTGAAGTATGATGTCAGTAAATTAGAGTAGGTGAAGTAAGATTTTAGAGTAGCGCATGAAAAGTGTGCATTCAGGGTGTGTTACCTAGTTAAAGTCATATAGTGTTATGCACTGCATAATGTCATTTGGTCAACAATGGACTGCATATACAGTGTTGGTCCCACGAGATTATGTTGCCTAGTGACGGGGTAACTGTCTTAGCTTGTGTAAATACACTCTGATGATTGCACAATGATGACAAAATTGCCTAAAGATGCATTCTCAGAATATATCCCCCTCATTAAGTGATGTGTGACTATTCATTTTAATTTCATCAATACTGAGTACAACAGGAGTTGAAATACATTGTAAATAATTATCTACTCCTAGCTTTGTAAGAAAGTAACTTTCACATTCTTAGGAAAACTTCTTTCCAAAGTGATGATGGGATAACCAATTCTATATTGTATAGAAAAAGCATAATGTCCTGTAAAAATAACAACATAAAGGAGGACTATCTATGTCAGATATTCATCACTTATGTTCACTAATAGTCCTGCAGTGAGGTTCAACTATTTGGGTTGGAGTTTTTTTCCTAGCTCCCTTTGAAAATACATTGACACTTTTACATTAAATTTATAAACACATATAATATCTAAGAGCCATCCAATGCTGCAGGAAAAGAGCAGGAACATACATATGGACCCCCCATCACTTCCTCTGACCCCATGCTCTGCTTATAGAGGAGCTCAGCTTCCTCTTAAAATCTCTCTCAGTGAATCCTGGTATTTATCAGGATGACTTCTCATTTATGCTCAGGAACAAGGCTGTTTATACTATATTATTTCTGCTTTCTCATTTAGACCTCTTTTTCCTGCTTCTGCCAAGGCTGTCCTGCCTGGAAATGTCAACATTTCTGCTGCAGGTTCAGTCACTGAGGTTCCCAAAGAGCAGTCTTTTAGACATGTGACCCTGTGAGATCTATGGAACCAAACTAGGTGCCCTATAAGAGAGGAATAGCTAAAGAAAAGGTGGTATATATACACAGCGGAATATTACTCAGCCATAAAAATGAATGATTTTTATGACATTTGTGGGAAAATGCATGGATCTAAAGACTACTAACCTAAGTGAAATAAGCCAATTCCCCCACCCCTGCAGAAAAAAAAAAAAAGGTTGAATCTGCTCTCTGATAAGTAGATGCTAATACACAACAAGGGGGAAGGGGAAGAATAGAAGTTTAGTAGATTAGATGAAGGGGAATGAAGGGAAGGGAGAGGGGAAAGCAGGAAAGACAATGGAATGATTCTGACATAACTTTTATATGTTCATATATGAATATACTACAGTGAATCTGTACAACATGTGCCATCACAAGACTGGAATCCTAATTAGAATAAGATGTATTCCATGTTTGTATAAGCAAGTCAAATTATACTGTACTGTCATATATAACTAAAAAGAACAAAGAGAGAGACAGACACACAGAAGGAACCTTGTCATTTACGTCTTGAAGCATCCAGTGGTCTGCCAAGAATCTTACATAGTCTTGTATGAAGTCAGCTCCTTTCCTGGTCTCCAGCCCTCTGCTCTCCACAAATGTCACATGGAGCGGGTGGCATGGAATTTCTTCCCTCTTTCATCTTTGTCATTTCTCAGACCTTCTCCAACAAACAAAAAACACACTCTTCCCCCTCCCCTTAGACCAAACAATAAAACCACTATTCAAATTAACACAAACAAATGGATATCTGCAAGGATCACCTACACTCCATTAGAAACAAAGAGCTGTGGCCTTGTGGAAGTCTGGTTACCTGGCAAGGCCTCCAATTGACTAGAGTCAGTTTGGTGTTTCCACTTGCAAAATCAGTCTGACAACCATTTACTGAAGATCCGTAGGATGTGCTGTGGGAGACACTGAAATAAATATAGATTTTAAAAGTGTGATTATCTTAATGTCTTCTATTTAGAATAGTTTCTATGTCATTAGGCCCTTTTGTCATTTTTTTTTCAAATTAATTAAAAAGCAGCTCATGATTGTCCAGGCACAAATATTTGCTTGCTATATTTAAACACATAAATATTCCATGCTTGGCAATTAGCAGTGGACATTCCACTGCTAATGAAGTAGAGCTGATTGTGACATTATATGCAGATGAGGAGTGCTGAATTTAATCATGCATCTAGATTTCCAGACTGTCAAAATCATACCTCTCTACAAACCCAAAGATGAATATTTAAAGAATCTACCTAGGACTAATGGTAGCACAGGATGCTACTACTTGTAATCATTTACTTTAATCACCAATGCCAGGAAAGATATTTAGATAATGATTGGAAACATTAATATCTTGTAAATTTCAAACACAATTATTCCCATCATTGTTCCTGAATCTTTCACTGTCAAGCATAGTCCAATATTTTCCTGTGTGTCCATTTTTACTACATTGGAACCCGCAAAAGCTGCAACAAAGACACCATCTCAACCTTTAAACATTTCTTAAATTAACTCAATAGTTATTATTATTTATTATAGCCAGAGGTACAATAATGTGGCCTCCTGAAGAGACAGATTTTCATTTATAAGATACTTTTCTGAAATTCTCTGTTTATTTGTCAAACTGGAAGTTTGGGTGAATAAAGCAGTCAAAAAGAATTTTCAAAAGTGTGCTTCAATTCTGTGAAAATTAAATGAGTTCATCTGGTTCATAACATATAAATCTATCTATCTATCTATCTATCTATCTATCTATCTATCTATTTCATTCTTCCATAAAATTTTGGCAGTAATACAGATATAAAAGGTTTAATTTACCATATCTTTGCTACCTCAATTAGAGGTTTTAAGTCTATCCCTTTAAGTTGCCACTGCATGAGTCATATCAGAAAATATGAGAAATCAACAGCCTGAAATAGCTTGAATGGGGTTTAGCTAGTGGTGGGATGGAGCAGTATCTCACAAAATGAGAGTTTTATTAATTCTAAAAAAAAAAAAAAAAAAGAAACCATCTTCAGGCTAGAAATCGCTAATGGCGCTTGAGAAGGATAACTTACCTGATTTGGTTGGGGCTATTTCCACCCTGAGAAAACCTGTCTTTGTGCAGGTCAGAGGGGAGTGACTTGCTCATGTCCTGCACTTGCTATTGCAGACATTTCAGTCAGAATTTCATATCTTCTAGTGGTTTCATATCCTCTTCACTCTTCTCTTCCCATTCAAATTGGAGCCGTTTTTCAAGGTCTAGCTCAAGATTTTCCTCTGAAACCCTTTCTGATCCTCCAAGTTTGATTTAGTCTCTCCTTCCTCTTACTCCTTAACAGCACTTCTAATCTGCACCCTCAATATGACCCTTCATTGTACGCGACTTTATATGGTTCACGGCATTTTCAAACCTATTTGTCTTCTCAGATAGATTAAAAAGTCTTTCAGGGCAGACACTGTTTATTTTGTGCTTATATGACCCCCATGACTTCTATAGGGGGAACAATCATATGTTGATGACCTGGAACAAAAGACTGAAATCCTTTTATTCCAGAAGGCCGGGCTTCTTCAGGACATGATATGCATTCCTGAGGTCTATTTTAATTCTTGGCATCCTTGACATGGCCCCAGAGTCAAATAAACTGAGTTTGAATCCCAGGTTTGCAACTTATGTAATGTGACTTTGGGCAAGTTTCTTGATTTCTTTGAAGTTCAATTTGCTCATCTGGAAATAAAAGGTGCAATGAAATTGTTGTGAGCATAAAATTACTTAATGCCATGGTTTGGGGCATATCATCAGCACTAAATAATGATCAGTATTATTGCTACTTGTATTAAAGCATGGTAGATTGTCAGTGGCACTGGCCAATGAGGACAGAGTAGTGGGACAAGTCAGCCAGTAGAATCACAGGGTCAGACACAATGGGTGAGTTCCCAGTTGATGAAGATTACTGTCAGGAGAGAGGCAAAGCCTAAAGGAGAGCCACACTCACAGGAGTCTCCGGCAGTAACAACAGTAGAAATTTAGCATCTGACAAGCCTTGGTTTTGGCTGGCCTTTTCAGTCTGGATGAAGACATTGGCTAATCTCTGGGATTTCTGAAAATGGGATGAGTGTTTCTGATAAAGGAGGTGAGAGAAGGAGTAGTGGCTAGGGATTCCAGCACCTCCTCAAGCAGATAAGCGTTTGATGTTTTCTTTGTTTAACACAAATGCTTCTTTGTGTTAAATGCTTCTTTCTTTCAGCAACTGCTTCAAGTCCCTCTTCCTCTCCTCCTTTTGCAGAGTCTCTGCATTCCTTATCACCATTTCCTCATTTCCAATCCAATACAAAAGGACTTCCTTTCCCCGGGTCCACCAAAATCACTCCCACCCTGGTCCTCATTTCTTATCCCTGTGGACTCATCCTTACTTGATTTCTCAACAGCATTCAAATCAACTGACTACTCTCGTATTTCTGAAAATTTCTCAGCTTTTGGCTGTTTTAGACCTACCACAATTTATTGATATCCCTTTTTCTTTTTGAGCTTCTCTCATTCAGGATTTGGTTGATTGATTGATTGATTGATTGATTGTGGTTTTTGTTCTTTTGCTTTCTTCTCCCAATTCCTCTTCCTTCTATCCTTTAAGGGTTAGCATTCTCTAAAATTCTTGGTTCCTCATTTCTTTTAGCTGTACGTACTCTCCCTCTTATCTTACGGAGTAGCACTCACAAGTTTAATAACCACTTTTATGTTGGTGACTTCTAAGTCTCAATGTTTTTCTTGAGTTCTGACCTATCAGTCCAACTAACTACCAGATTTCTCAAACATTATTAAAAACATTGACCTTCATTTCCCCCAAATTTATTCTTTCTCCCGTGTTTCTTCTTTCAAGGAATGAGACCTGTTGGTGTTATCCAAGTAAAACAGGTGCACCTCTTCCTCGATGTCTCCTTTTCTATATTCAACTAATCTCCTTTGGGTAGATCTGTCTTGCTTTGTACTCCATCTGCAAACATATGGACAAGAACACTTAAGAAAATATAACCCAAAAAATCCTCAGTTTTTTTGCAAGCGCAGAATCAGAGATTTTAGGTTTTTTTCCCCACCTAGGGTAGGCCAAATACTGATTGTTAATGATGCTAAGTATTATCCACAATAAGCTGGGCATGTTTTAATTCATAGAAACCAAAGTATAAGTTGAGTATAAACACAATATCAATGGAGCCTATAGAAGTCATATTTGAACTTCTACTAGTTGAAATAATGCTCAAAATAATTTTTTTATTATTAAAATCATAGTTGTGCATACTTTTGAACATCAAATAGTGTTATCAAGCTTATAATAAAAATAACCCTCCCTAATTTGGCCCATCCCAAATCTGATTATTCACTTTTAAGAGGGAACTACTTTCAACTTCTAGTGTTGCCTTCACATTTCTAAACACATTGCTTGTACTATAATTTCTTGAGTTGAAACTTTTGATATTACCGACTTTTTATTTTGAAAGCTTTGGTTTCTTCTACTGTTCCTCCACTCCAAATTACTGTCCTTCCTATCCTAAAGTCATTTGGACCATAATTTCTATTTACATTGATATTCTGGATTTTTATTATCCTCATTTTGACTATAGCTGATGCTTGTAGTATACTCTATTACATTTTCTTGTTACTGCAATTTTTTTCCCTAAAGTTAAAATATTCTTATTTTCACATATGTATTTTACTTTTTGTTCTTCTTCTCCCCACTGTGGTACTGAGGATTGAATCCAGGAGCACTCTACCACTGAGCGACATTCCTGGCCCTTATTTTTTTTAAAAAAAAATTTATTGTGAGTCACAGTCTTGCTGAATTGCCTAGCCAGTCCTCGAACTTGCTATTTTCCTGCCTTAGCCTCTTAAGTGGCTGGGATTATTGTGTTTTCTGAAATTTCCTTTTTTCCTATAACTAGATCAGCTTTGCACTAACTCTGTGAACATCTTTCCAGTAGGATCAGGCTCATTTTTATAAGAGAATTCCTTCTGGCATCCTCTGTCCTTCTACTCCAATCCTTGGTGGGTACTTGCTAAGCTGCTGGATAGCTGTTGCTCTGGACTCTTTCTTTCCCTGTTTCTGGGAATTCCTTTTCCTTCTCTCCTTGGTTTCTAGTTGGATCCCTGCATCTCTGAAGGACAGCGTCTTGAATTAAACCTCCTCTGCTGCAGCACATTCTCCAATTCTTTCCTAAGAAAAAGGTCAAGTAAAATGATATTTGGAGAAACTTGAAAGTCTATGTAGGATCACACTTGACTCACAGTTTTGGTGTGTATTGAATTTTAAATTAAAAGATATTTCTCTCAAATTCCCAGGTACTTTCCTACTATCTTCTGTTTCCAGAGTTGCTACGATGAAATCTAATGACTCTTGCTTTCCTAATTTCTGTGTATAATTTTTTTCCTGAAGCTTTTAGAATCTCTTTGTCTTTGATATTCTGAAGTTTTACAATATTATACTATGACTTGAGTCCCTTTCAATTATTTTTCTGGGCCCTACTTAGGCTGCTTAATTCTGGAAATTTACATCCTTTTAAAATTAATTAATTAATATTTATTTATTTTTTATTGGTTGTTCAAGACATTACAAAGCTCTTGACATATCATCTTTCATACATTTGACTCAATTGGGTTATGAACTCCAATTTTTACCCCAAATACAAATTGCAGAAGCATATCCGTTACTCACTCTCATTTTTACATAATGGCATATTAGTGACTGTTGTATTCTGCTACCTTTCCTATCCCCTACTATCCCCCTCCCCTCCCCTCCCATCTTCCCTCTCTACCTCCTCTGCTGTCGTTCAATTCTCTCCCTTGTTTCCCCCCCTTTCCCCTCACATCCTCTTCTATGTAATTTTGTGTAACATTGAGGGTCTCCTACCATTTCCATATGTTTTCCCTTCTCTCTCCCTTTCTCTCCCCCCACTCGTCTTTGTTTAATGTTAATCTTTTCCTCATGCTCTTCCTCCCTGTTCTGTTCTTAGTTGCTCCCTTTATATCAAAGAAGACATTTGGCATTTGTTTTTTAGGGCTTGGCTAGCTTCGCTTAGCATAATCTGCTCTAATGCCATCCATTTCCCTGCAAATTCTATGATTTTGTCATTTTTTAGTGCTGCATAATACTCCATTGTGTATAGATGCCACTTTTTTTATCCATTCATCTATTGAAGGGCATCTAGGTTGGTTACACAGTCTAGCTATTGTGAATTGTGCTGCTATGATCATTGATGTGGCAGTATCCCTATAGTACACTCTTTTAAGATCCTCAGGGAATAGTCCGAGAAGGGCGATAGCTGGGTCAAATGGTGGATCCATTCCCAGCTTTCCCAGGAATCTCCATACTGCTTTCCAAATTGGCCTCACTAATTTGCAGTCCCACCAGCAGGGTACAAGTGTACCCTTTTCCCCACATCCTCGCCAGCACTTGTTGTTGTTTGACTTCATAGTGGCTGCCAATCTTACTGGAGTGAGATGGTATCTTAGGGTGGTTTTGATTTGCATTTCTCTGACTGCTAGATATGGTGAGCATTTTTTCATGTACTTGTTGATTGATTGTATGTCCTCCTCTGTGAAGTGTCTGTTCAGGTCCTTGGCCCATTTGTTGATTGGGTTATTTGTTATCTTATTGTTTAATTATTTGAGTTCTTTGTATACTCTGAATATTAGGGCTCTATCTGAAGTGTGAGGGGTAAAAATTTGTTCCCAGGGTGTAGGCTCTCTATTTACCTCTCTTGCTGAGAAAAAACTTTTTAGTTTAAGTAAGTCCCATTTGTTTATTCTTGTTATTAATTCTTGGGCTATGGGCGTCCTATTAAGGAATTTGGAGCCCAACCCCACAGTATGTAGATCGCAGCCAACTTTTTCTTCTATCAGACACCCCTGTCTCTGATTTGATATCAAGCTCCTTGATCCATTTTGAGTTAACTTTTGTGCATGGCGAGAGAAAGGGATTCAGTTTCATTTTGTTGCATATGGATTTCCAATTTTCCCAGCACCATTTGTTGAAGATGCTATCCTTCCTCCATTGCATGCTTTTAGCCCCTTTGTCAAATATAAGAAAGTTGTAATTTTGTGGATTGGTTTCTGAGTCCTCTATTCTGTACCATTGGTCCACCTGCCTGTTTTGGTACCAGTACCATGCTGTTTTTGTTACTATTGCTATGTAGTACAGTTTGAACACTCGTATCGCTATACCTCCAGATTCACACTTCCTGCTTAGAATTGCTTTTGCTATTCTGGGTCTTTTGTTTTTCCATATGAATTTCATGATTGCTTTATCTATTTCTACAAGAAATGCCGTTGGGATTTTGATTGACATCGCATTAAACCTGAAGAGAACTTTGGGTAATATCACCATTTTGATGATGTTAGTTCTGCCTATCCATGAACAGGGTACATTTTTCCATGTTCTGAGGTCTTCTTCTATCTCTCTCTTTAGGGTTCTATAGTTTTCATTGTATAAATCTTTCACCTCTTTTGTTAGGTTGATTCCCAAGTATCTTATTTTCTTTGAGGATATTGTGAATGGAGTGGTTTTCCTCATTTCAATTTCAGAAGTTTTGTTGCTGATATACAGAAATGCCTTTGATTTATTTGTGTTGATTTTATATCCTGCCACTTTGTTGAATTCATTTATTAACTCTAGCAGTTTCTTTGTAGACCCTTTTGGGTCTGTTAAATATATTATCAAGTCATCCACAAATAGCGATAATTTAAGTTCTTCTTTTCCTATTTTTATGCCTTTAATTTCTTTTGTCTGTCTAATTGCTCTGGCTAGTGTTTCAAGAACTAAATTGAATAGAAGTGGTGATAGAGGGCATCCCTGTCTTGTTCCAGATTTTAGAGGGAATGCCTTCAGTTTTTCTCCTTTTAGGATGATGCTAGCCTAAGGTTTAGCATATATAGCTTTTACAATGTTGAGGTAAGTTCCTGTTATCCCTAGTTCTTCTAGTGTTTTGAACATAAAGGGATGCTGTACTTTGTCAAATGCTTTTTCTGCATCTATCGAGATGATCATATGGTTCTTGTCTTTAAGTCTATTGATGTGGTGAACAGTATTTATTGATTTCCGTATATTGAACCAGCCTTGCATCCCAGGGATGAATCCTACTTGATCATGGTGCACAATTTTTTTGTTATGCTTTTATATTCGATTCGCCAGGATTTTATTGAGAATTTTTGCATCCAAGTTCATTAGAGATATTGGTCTGTAGTTTTCTTTCTTTGAAGTGTCTTTGTCTGGTTTCGGGATCAGGGTGATGTTGGCCTCATAGAATGAATTTGGAAGAGCTCCTTCTTTTTCTATTTCTTGAAATAGCTTGAAAAGTATTGGTATTAATTCTTCTTTGAAGGTTTTGTAGAACTCCGCTATATACCCATCCGGTCCAGGGCTTTTTTTTGGTTGGTAGTCTTTTGATGGCTGCTTATATCTCTTCCTTTGTTATTGGTCTGTTTAGATTGTGTGTGCCTTCCTGACTCAATCTGGGCAGATCGTATGACTTACGAAATTTATCGATATCTTCACTATCTTCTATTTTATTGGAATATAGGGTTTCAAAATACTTTCTAATTATCTTCTGTATTTCTGAAGTGTCTGTTGTGATATTGCCTTTTTCATCCCGTATGTTAGTAATTTGAGTTCTCTCTCTTCTTCTCTTCGTTAGCATCGCTAAGGGCCTGTCGATCTTATTTATTTTTTCAAAGAACCAACTTTTAGTTTTATCAATTTTTTCAATGTTTTTTTTTTGTTTCAATTTCGTTGATTTCTGCTCTGATTTTAATTATTTCTTGTCTTCTACTACATTTGCTGTTGTTTTGCTCTTCCTTTTCTAGGTTATTGAGGTGTAGTGTGAGTTCATTTTTTTGTTGTTTTTTTCTTTTTTTGAGGAAAGAACTCCAAGAAATGAATTTCCCTCTTAAAACTGCTTTCATTGTGTCCCATAGATTCCGGTATGTTGTGTCTGTATTGTCATTTGTCTCTAAGAATTTGTTTATCTCCTCCTTTGTGTCTTCTGTAACCCATTGATCATTCAGTTACACATTGTTCATTCTCCATGTGATGCAGGATTTTTCCTTCCTTCTTTTATCATTGATTTCCAGTTTCATTCCATTATGGTCAGATATGGTGCATGGTATTATCTCCACACCTTTATATTTACTAAGAGTTGCCCTATGGCATAATATATGATCTATCTTTGAGTAGGATCCATGTGCTGCTGAGAAGAATGTGTATCCACTTGATGATGGTTGATATATTCTATATATGTCGGTTAAGTCTAGGTTATTGATTGTGCTGTTGAGTTCTATAGTTTCTTTATTCAGTTTTTGTCTAGAGGATCTGTCTAATGGTGAGAGCGGTGTGTTGAAGTCACCCATAATTATTGTGTTGTAGTCTATTTGACTCTTGAACTTGAGGAGAATTTGTTTTATGAACGTTGCAGCTCCATTGTTTGGTGCATAAAAATTGATAATTGTTATTTCTTGTTGGTGGATGGTTCCTTTTAACAGTATATAGTGTCCTTCTTTATCCCTTTTGATTAACTTATGTTTGAAGTTGATTTTATTCGATATGAGTATGGCCTCTCCTGCTTGCTTCCGAGGGCCATGTGAGTGGTATGATTTTTCCCAACCTTTCACCTTCAGCCTCTGTATGTCTTTTCCTATCATATGAGTCTCCTGAAGGCAGTATATTGTTGGATTTGTTTTTTTTTTTTTTTTTTGATCCAGGTTACTAGCCTCTGTCTCTTGATTGGTGAGTTTAGGCCATTAATATTTAAAGTTACAATTGAAATATGATTTGTACTTCCAGTCATGTTTATTTATTTATTTATTTTAGTTTGGCTAGTTTTTACTTTTTGGTAATTTTCCTCCCCCTTTACTGAGATACCTCCCGCTGTTAGGTTTGGGCACTATTTTTCAATTCCTCTTCTTGTAGTATTTTGCTCAAAATGCTTTGCAGTGCTGGTTTTCTGGCTGCGAATTCTTTTAGCTTTTGGTTATCGTGAAAGATTTTAATTTCATTGTCAAATCTGAAGCTTAATTTTGCTGGATACAGTATTCTTGGTTGGAATCCATTATTTTTCAGTGTTTGAAATACATTATTCCAGGATTTTCTTGCTTTCAAAGTCTGTGATGAAAAATCAGTCGTTAACCTAATTGGTTTACCCCTGAATGTAATCTGCCTCCTTTCTCTGGTAGCTTTTAATATTCTCTCCTTGTTCTGTATGTTGGCTATCTTCATAATTATATGTCTTGGAGTTGGTCTATTACGGTTTTGAATGTTTGGGGTCCTGTAGGCTTCCAGGATTTGGCAATCCATTCCATCTTTCATCTCTGGGAAGTTTTCTAGAATTATTTCATTTAATATGTTGTCCATTCCTTTGGTTTGAATCTCTATGCCTTCTTCTATCCCGATGACTCTCAAATTTGGTTTTTTATGACATCCCATATCTCTTGAATAGATTGCTCGTGGGATTTAAGCATCTTTTCTGTGTTGACTATATTCTTTTCAAGTTGATAAACTTTGTTTTCATTATCTGATGTTCTGACTTCTACTTGATCTAGTCTATTTGTAATATTCTCGTTTGAGTTTTTAATTTGGTTTATAGTTTCCTGCATTTCTAGGATAAGTGTTTGATTTTTTTTAAAGATCTCTATCTCCTGGTAAGGCTCAATCTTTGCCATTTGAATTTGTTTGTGTAATTCATTTTCAAAATATAATTTCATTGCTTGGACTTGCTGTCTCATGTCTTCTCTAATATTCCTTTCCATCTGAGTTAGGTATGCCTTGAGTTCTTTCCCTATCCATGTTTCTGATGCTTCTAGGTCCTCATGTAGAATTAAGTTGTCCTGCATTGTTTGTACTCCGTTTTTCCCTTGTTTTTTCATGATGTTCACGCTACTTTCCAGCTCTATTTGATTGCTGTGTTTCTGCTCTCTTCTATAGATTTGTTTTGGTTTTGTATATCTCTGTTGTCCCTCCTTTGTGTTGGTAGACTATGCCTGCTGAAGTGGATTCCGCTGGGAAGGAATTCCGATGGCTGAGCTCCAGTGACGTCACCTCTCTGCTATGGCGGGTCCCAGGCTCCTTGCTGGGGTGTCCGAATGGGGGGGTGGGACTGGACTGTCTCTGGCTGGTTTCAGTTCCCGGTCACCGGCAGGTGGGCGGTCTCCAGTCGCAGGGGCAGCGCGCGATCTCTAGCCGCCCAGTCGCACGGTGGGTCCCCGGCCGGCGGGCAGTCTCCAGCCGCCCAGTCACGCAGGCAGTGGATGGACTGTCACCTGTGGGTGTGCGGTCTCCAG